>NC_052512.1:43153053-43318053 GCF_014356525.2 Nilaparvata lugens
ACTAATTTTGAATGATCATTGAATATTCATGACAGTTAATTTATGACGTATTTTAAAGATGGCTGCCTCTTATTATGGCTGGCTGTCCTGCGTCAAGAAGAAGAAGAAGAAGAAGAAGAAGAAGAAGAAGAAGAAGAAGAAGAAGAAGAAGAAGAAGAAGAAGAAGAAGAAGAAGAAGAAGAAGAAGAATTTCAGATGTAATGTCAACTACTGATTTCTCTTGAAATCAATTATAATTTTATTCGTCACGAATATATTATTATTTTCTCAAAAATTAAATTATGGATTTTTTCAAGTTGATATCAAACATTTTGTTCATTTCTCATATTTCCACATTGTGAAAAAACCCATCTGCCAACGTTGCAGAGCTAGAAAATGATAGCGCTATCTGCTATGTTTGCAGATAGACAAAGATAACAATGTTAATCAAATACTGCCATTATAGCATGGACCTCTCTATGGCAAGATGATACAAAGATCACCACAAAATGATACAGCTTCAACAAAATATGATACAGTATCATCTCTATTTGATACATAACACCATAATTTGATACGAAACTTCCAAACTTTGGCAAACAGTGCAGAGGTAGGAAAGGATAGCGCTATCTGCTATGTTTGCAGATAGACAAGGATAGCAACACCAATGTTAATCGAATACTGCCATTATATCTTGGACTATGATGGTACAATATTATAATATAGACCTACTTTGATTTATTTCAGTTTATCTCAATTTTTTAATTTAATTTTTTTTTTCATTTCATATTTTTTTTGACAGGTAAAGAGACAACCAGAACCACCTAACCACGAAATCGGGACCCCAGGAAAGGTGAGTCCACAGTACACAGTATACCAGTAGTTCTGTGACCTCACGCAGTATTCTCATCCACAATATTTTCTCAAAAACGGCTCCAACGATTTTGATCAAATTTATACCTTGAATAGTCATTAATAAGCTCTATCAACTGCCACAAGTCCCATATCTGTAAAAATTTCAGGAGATCCGCCCCATCTATGCAAAGTATGATTTTAGATTCCCAATTATCAGGCTTCAGATACAATTTGAAAAAAACATTTCAAGTGGAAAAGACTCAGCATGAAAATCTCTACAATTAATGTTCAGTAACATTTTCTCCTAAAATTGAAAACAAGCTCGAAATTCGAGAAAATGTGATTATTCAATAGCAAACTGTTGGCAACTGTTGATTCTATCAAATCAGTCACTATGAAGAGATAGCAGACCTCGTGTATCTCCAGCGTTATTGTCCTGTAACCAGCTGGCTCAGATCTTTGAATAGTAGACTTGAGATGCGCGTTCACACTAGCGTCAGGTGATCAATTTTCATAACGGCAAGGAAAGTTGTGTGAGTGCACCACACCAGATTTTTTTGATCTCTTCAGTTTCCACACTGAACAAATGCTCGACATACAGAATCCGGCAAACTTGTTTGTAGGAGCTCAGGTACAAACATTTTAAGAAGTTTGAACAATCATTGTTTGTCAAACAAAAAATTACTATTTCCTTCACCTACCGTCCAAAGTACTTACTTTACTTCCAGAAACATAATACTAAAGTGTCACTTTTTCGCTCTCGGTAGTAAAAAACAGAAAAACTCCCTAGGGAGGAAAAGTGACTCCATTTGAATAAATGGGAAGCATCTCTATTTCAAAAACTCACATTGTAATAGGTTAGAAGGTCTAAGCTCAGATGAGAAAGCGTATAGAGGTGTTCTTCATTGAGTCAACTGAATTCAATACCAACAACAAGAAATTTGATAACTCATGAAATATATTGTTTGTATGATATTATATTCTTAATATTAGTAGACAATAAAAATTTATACAATTTAAAAATATTTCAAAATACCAGCCAACAATATGTTTGATCTGCAATTGAAATCTGAAACGCGTTATCTGGAGTCAGCCATTTTTGGCAGCCGCCTCAGCTGATATAATGTTAAACTTAGCCGATAGATAGCGCAATCGGCAGTGCCAATCAGCCGACCGGTTTCTAGGTTTTAGATTTTAGGTTATGTTGTTAGGAAACATTGTCACCAATACGTAAGTTTACATTGTCAACAATACTCGGCTTCGCCTCGGGCTTCAAACTTTTTCCCACAGGGAGAAAAAGTAGTACTTTTCACTCTAGATATACAAATAACTATTTTTCCTAACATTTTCAGTGATAGCTATAAAACATGAAACCTGTTCTCCCCAACTACTAGACTACAACAGAAGAGCTCACGCAGTTTTGTCATCCACAAGTATCTGATGCCACCTGTTCTAGTTGATCCACAATTATTCACAGTTGAATCATAATTTACTCTTAAAAAATGTCATTTTTTCTCTCCAAGATAAAAATCTGGTTTGGCGCACTCACACAACTTTCCTTGCCGTTATGAAAATTGATCACCTGACGCTAGTGTTCCCGCGCATCTCAAGTCTACTATTCAAAGATCCAAGACAGCTGGTGACTGGACAATAACGCTGTAGACACACGAAGTCTGCTATCTCTTCATAGTGAATCATTTAATAGAATCAACAGTTGCCAATAGTTTGCAAATGGATAATCACATTTTCTCAAATTTAAAGCTTATTTTCAATTTTAGGTGAAAATGTTACTGAACATTAATTGTAGAGATTCTCATGCTCAATCTATTCCACTCGAAATTTTTTGATTCAATTGTATCTGAAGCCTGATAATTGGGAATCTAAAATCAAACTTTGCATTGATGGGGCGGAGCTCCTGAATTTTTTACAGATATGGGACTTGTGGCAGTTGATAGAGCTTATCGATGACTATTTTAGGTATGAATTTGATCAAAATCGTTGGAGCCGTTTCCGAGAAAATCACGAAAAACCCTGTTTTTGACAACATTTTCGCCATTTTAGCCGCCATCTTGAATTGCATTTGATCGAAATTGTTCGTGTCGGATCCTTATAGTGAAAGGACCTTAAGTTCCAAATCTCAAGTCATTCACTAATATTGTTAATTGGGAGATGAGATATCACATACACACACACACACACACACACACACACACACACACACACACACACACACACATACAGACCAATACCCATAAACCAGTTTTCTGGACTCAGGGGACCTTGAAACGTATAGAAATTTAGAAATTGGGGTACCTTAATTTTTTTTCGGAAAGCAATACTTTCCTTACTTATGGTAATTGGGCAAGGAATGTAAAAACACACTTATGTTAATAAACTCAGTTCACGTTTCAATTTGTATCCCATATGATAATTATTTATCCAGTTCCGTGATAATCTTTCCTTTTGATAAAAATATTCCTCAACTATTTTGAAATTGATTTTTCTCAATCAAGAATATTATAACTTCTTGAGCATTATTCAGTTCATTTAATCACTTTTTGTGTAGTTGAGAAGTTGATTTTGTGGATATTGTGTGTAATTATTCATATTGAATGAAGAAGACTAAGAAATTGTCAAAAACCACAGATTTATTGATACTCTGAAAGACCGGTTTCGGTTATTTCACCATTGTCAATCTCTGATAAACTAAAACTAAATACAAGATCAGCAGAATTTACACTAGTGGGCGAGTACTGCTATTGGTCAAGAGCATGAACGCCTGCCATTGGCCCAGCTAGACAGCATCAAGATGGCAGTGAACAGTGATTGCGAGTCTTCATGTGGTAGTTGTTCGAAAATCGTTAAAAATAATGATAATGCTTTGGAATGTGATGGTTTTTGTCATAAGTGGTATCATATTAAATGTGCTAAAATATCAGTGTTTGAATATCGTAAAATTCAAGATCATGTTGATATAACTTCTTGGTACTGTGCTGCGTGTCGTGTTGAGGTTAGGAGTTTGATCTCAAAAAAGGTTGAAAAAACGCATCCTGAAGTTTTAGGATCTTTGCAAGTAGGTGAAATTCTCATGAAACTGAATATAATGAGTGAAAATTATTTAAGTTTAAGTGATAGAGTTCAAAAAGTGGAAAAATCTGTTTCACTAAAACCGGCATCTAACATGTCTCAAAGTGATCAGGTAAACTTGCAGTTACGTGATAACTCTAACTCTGTAAGTGATGTTTCTAGTGATGGTCCTAATTTTTCAAATAGTATTATTGAGAAAAAATCGTGTAGTTATACTGATAGTGTCGGAAGGAAGAAATATAGTAGTGTATCAAACCAAAATCAGGAAAAAAGTGGAAAATATGATGCTGTACTGTGCACGGTACCAAATAGTCTACCTCAAAAATCAGTCAAGAATAAAATTTCAACAAAAAATGACGTAGTTCTTTGTACTGGCGAGGTCTCAGGGCTTAAAACAACAAATTTTGACAGATCTTCTCCAGTTGTAAGTAATAAAAATTTCATCTTTCTAACCAGAATTGATAAAAGTGAATCCAGTGTTTCAGTTAAAAAGTTCCTATCAGATAGACATATCAATACAGTTGAATGTAAAATTGTATGTACAGTCTATTGTTGAATGTACAGTCTTCTTCAAATTCTTCCAGGAGAAATTTGATAAATTTTTTCCAGAAATTCTCAAGACATACAGCTCTCGGCGACCACAGAAGAGACAGGGCCGTATGAAGAGTCATCAGGAGTGGTATAATGATGATCTTGCTGTGATCAAGGAAGTTATGTTGGCTCTAAAAAATAGGTGTGAAGGTGGTGATGATGGTGACAGGAGGAGATATAGACGTGCTAAATCCATCTACAAGAAGCAAGTTGAGTTGGCTAGGAAGGTAGCAACAGCAGCCAAAATTGACAATGCTCCAAACCGCTGTAAGGCAGCCTGGGATGTTATAAATTCTCATCGTTCCTTGCCAGTGAGAAAATTGGAGTTTGCGAGTCGGATGCATTCAATGATTTCTTCATTGAATCAGTGAATAGCATTGTAGGTGAACTGCCCACTGCTGCTGCAGACCTTGCTGAACTACTGGCTGCACGAGTTCCAGCAGTGCATGCACGCCTCTCTTTCTTCCGCCCCATCACTTCATTGGCCCTGAGGAAGATTGTCAAATCATTCAAGCCATCGAAAAGTCCTGATGTGTATGGAAGTCTGCATTCTGCTTCGTGAGGTGATTGAGGAAATTGTTGATCCACTTGCTGTGGCAGTTAATGATTGCCTGAGGACTGCCATCTTTCCAGACTTCTTGAAAACATCTAGAACCACTCCGGTTTACAAGAAGGGTGACCACCAGAGCCTAAACAGCTACAGGCCTATATCCATCACTCCAATCTTTGGTAAGGTGGTTGAAGCGGTCATCAAGCCCCAACTTGAGGACTTCTTTGAGAGGAATAACCTTTTTTCAGACATGCAATTCGGTTTTCGCAGAGGGAGGTCTACTTTTGATGCGGTAAATCGGGTTGCTGAACGGATTGGTTCAGCATTTGAGGATGGTGAATCCTGGCACTGACTCTTTGTGACCTAAGCAGAGCATTTGACTGCGTTGACCATGGAATTTTGTCTGATAAGCTCCATTACTATGGGATTGTGGACTCAGCTTTGTCTCTATTGAATTCCTACCTGACTGGGAGGGCACAAGTGGTGTCTCTTGGAGGAGCTTCTTCCAGCCCACTTCCTGTGAATTTTGGAGTGCCACAGGGTTCAATACTGGGACCAATCCTGTTTATCATAATGATAAATGACTTGGACAACAACGGCTCGACTCTGCTATTGCTGATGATACGTCCTTATTGTCATCTGGAGTGGACCTACAGCATGTGCTAGAACTGTCAGCAGAGCATCTCCAATCTTCAACCTCATGGTTCCAGGCAAATCGCTTTCAGTTGAATGAGAACAAGACACAAAACATAATCTGCAGTTTGTCTCGCAGCCTGCCAGCTGAACAGGACCCTGTAAAGCTGTTAGGGTTTGTCTTGGACTCAAAACTGAACTGGGCTAGCCACATCCAACAAGTGACCAGGAGGCTGTCGCGAATTTGTTTCTTGTTGCTGAAGCTGAGGGGACATGTGACAGAGGCATATCTGGTAATGACTTACCATGCACTTTTCCACTGCCATATCTCCTATGGTCTGCTCATGTGGGGTCATTCAGCAAGGGTGGTGGAAGTACTTAAGCTGCAGAAACGGGCTGCACGGATTATAACTGCTAGCGAACATCGAGCACACTGCAAGCCCCTTTTTGTAAGACTGGGTATTATGACAGTTGTCAGCCACTTCCTTCTTCTCTGCCTGCTGCATGTCAAGAAGAGTCAGCATGGTTTGTTGACTCGGAATGATGTGCACCATCACAACACTAGGCATCGAGAGCTGCTTGACATCCCGAGGGTACGTCTTCAGAGGTCGCAGGTGTGTTATGGGAGTGCAGCTTTACGCTACTTCAATAGACTGCCTGCAGGAGTGAAGCAGTTGGATTTGCGTGATTTTGAGAGAGTGGTGACCGGATTCATGAGAGTCAGAGCCTACTATGAAGTGCGTGAATACATGAGTGATGATCTGACTCAAATTTTAACTACTTAGTCACTTTCTGCCATTTTGATCTTGACTTGAGTATGAAAGTGTTGTTTTTATTGTATAATGACGCCATCGATCCCACAGATGTGGGTAATGGATGAAGAAGGAGGTATATAAGGTACAGTCTCCTCCCACTCAACGGTGTGACAAAATGGCGACTTAAGCAACAGAATCGCCATGATAACAAAATTTACTTTCAGTACAAAATAAAAACCAAGAAAACAAGTGTGAAAGATAATGAAACAAATATGTAAATTGAAAAACTATTGACTAATGAATGCTTACAATTTTATGATAAAACTGGATTCGTAGTTATTTTTATTCAATTTTCAATCACCTATTAAATTTGTTTTTCCAAATGTGAGAATATTGATACTGATGGGCACGCATCATAATAGTTATTTGTATATCTAGAGTGAAAAGTGCTGTTTTTTTCCCTGAGGGAAAAGTTTGAAGCAACAATTTTCCTGAGGGAAAAAAACATTTTCACTCGTGATATACACAACATTTTTCCTCCACCTACATTTTTATAAAAACTGCTAATAAAATAATTTTTAAAAATGTATGTGACCATACAATGTGTTACAACATAATCTAAAAAGTAAACAGAAACAGCTGGCTTGTAATCACAGTTCTCCGACAGCACTATCTGTCGGCTAAAGTTGTAACAACAATGACAGCCAAAACTACAGCTATGATGAAGTTCCCGTTTCAAATTTGATTAGTTAATAAGTAATATTCGTTGGATGAGATTTTGAATAACATGGAATAAAAGAAAAAAAAATATATACATTTTTTTTAGTATAGTGATATGAAGTTTGTAATGATAATTTCAGCATACAAACATAAATTTTATATATCGATCAAATGTCTGGTTGAGGTATTGAATTTAGTTGGTTTAATGACTACTCTATATGCTTCCTCATCTGAGCTTAGACCTTCTGACCTATTCCAAATGTACGTTTTTAAAATAGAGATGCTTCCCATGTTATTTAAATGTAGTCACTTTTACTCCCTAGGGAGTTTTTCTGTTTTTTAGTACCGAGAGCGAAAAAGTGACACTTTAGTATCATGTTTCAGGGAGTAAAGTAAGTACTTTTGACAGTAGGTGGGGGAAAAAATATTGAAACCCTACCTTATAGAAATAGACACGGCCAGACATCTGTGTAATGCATGCAATGAATAATCCACTTGTCAGCTGATTGATCATGAATAAATTCTATAGTCTGATTAATCCCATTTTATATTATTTATTTTATAGTGATATCAGAGTATGGAGGAATTCCTTTTCTTTTCATATCATCCTTAAAATGCGAAATTTTGAAAAACCTTGTGTATACATCGACGACCGACGTGTGCAGTTGAAAAAGGAATACTCCTGCCAAATCTCATCGAATTCTATCAACGCGTTTGGCCGTAATCGCGTTACATACAGACAAAAGAAAATCCGAGTTAAAACATAGACCTCACTACGTTCGGTCAATTAATTAGCCGAGGATGGTTATAGGTCTAATTTCAAATCTTCAAGATTTCATTACATCAAGATTTCAAGATTTTAATCTCTTTTGCAGGAGAAAAGGGTGCAACAGAGAGCGTCAATGGTGAGCATTGTTCCATGATAATTACTTAAATATTTTGAATAGTTTCTTTTAAAAATAACAATTATTCATTTATTAGCATATTTGAATGAATGCAGTTTCTAATTTATTTCCATCTGTAGACCGACTGGTTTCGTATAAAATGAGCGCTGCTATCCAGAGATTGTCAGTTTGATGTAAGGGTACCTGACTAACAATTAGGAGGTACCGGGTTCGACTCCCGGGCTGGCAGATAACTTTTGAATAGCTCTCATCAAATTTCAATCTAGCTGTAAACCCTGTTGTCAATATTTGCAGTAGCAGAAGTCTTTAGGATGATTTACAGCATTTTATTGGGATTTTCTTTAAATAATAATTATACATTAATTAGCATTTGAACAAATGGAATCTCTAATTTAATTCCATCTGTAGACTGGCAGGCCGCTATGGCTTCCTATAAAATGAGCGCTGCTATCCAGAGATTGTCAGTTTGGTGTAAGGGTAAGCATTCCTGACTGGCAATTAGGAGGTACCGGGTTCGACTCCCGGGCTGGCAGATAACTTTTGAATAGCTCTCATCAATTTTCAATCTAGCTGTTTACCCTGTTGTCAATATTTGCAGTAGCAGGAGACTTTGGGATGATTTAAGCTGTGTTTACACCAAAGTTAACAAAATGTTTATTTTTCCGTCCTTATAAATTATATTAGATTACACGGAACTTGACAAACACATATGTTCATCATGTGTATGATAAGTTATGTTCAATCTAATAGAATCTATAAGGAATAAGTTATTTATTTATTTATCACATTGTGTACAAATACTTGACATGAGAAAAGGCACAACTGGCTCATGCCCAAAACTGTCCCATTTCCAATTTATACTATACTGTCCAAATCAAAATGTTGGTTATGTTTCACTTTTCACTTTCACTTTTTCAAAAACAATTCACACTATTCAATACTCAGATGAACAAGCAAATTTTGAATCAAATAGATACTATTAGAGTCTAGAATCAAAAAATCTAGAACAGTAACTTAACCGTATTCAAAAAGTCTAAATTTTGAAATTTTTGAGCTAAAAACTTCACACTTTTTCCGTTATCAACATTTTGTTAATAACTTTGGTGTTATTGCAGCTTAACAATATCTAATTTAGATTCTCGTTTAATAATACAGTAAATATTTCACAACCTGCTCGGGTCACTCTGTGCCGGTTGCACAAAAGCCGGTTAAATTTTAATCTTGATCAATCCTACGAGAACCAATCGGAGGAGCCGTCTTATCAAAAACACCTTCTCTGATTGGTTCTCGTGAAATTAACCACGGTTACAATTTATTTATTTATTTATGGAGACAACAGGTGTTTTTGGAGTTTTTTTAAAGGAGACATTTATTAGACAACCCCTAATGTGTCTCCTTTACAAATACAACAATACAAGATTAACAATGAGCAATGTAAATTTTACCAATTTTAATGAGCAAAATTTAACCGGCTTTTGTGCAACTGGGCCTCTGTATATTAAAATAGGATGATAGTTGATAGATGAGAAATTTTTTGAAATATAAATATACAGAGTGTTTCCAAGCTCCCTACTCTTTGAAATAATTTGCTAAAATTTTTAGAATATGAATATTTTTAAAATATGAATACAATTGCTATTCTTTATTTAACCAATAAAATAATCTATAAATAATAATCTTTTCCAGATGATGGATAAGCATGCCGAGACCAGGGGGGAAACCGTAAGTTTCTTCTTGTATCATCTTTATATCATCAAGTTCATTCAAGTTCATTTATTGACACACTTTACAATTTACAATAATAAATAATACACAAAACATTACAAAACAATAATATAAAGTGGTTAGGTAACCTCATTTGAAAAAACGAGGTCATCACTGTATCATCTCTGTATCATCTTGGCACCATCTCTGTATCATCTTTGTACCATCCTTGTATCATCTTTGTATCATCTTTTTACCATCTCTGTATCATCTTTGTATCAGCTCTGTATCATCTTTGTACCATCCTTGTATCATCTTTGTATCTATCTGTGAATTCGGTGAGAGATAAATTCATTAAATTTTCAGGATGAACTCTTCAGGGTGTTGTTAATTTAATGAAACAATAATTTGCTAAAAGTATCAATTTTTGAAAAAAAACTTATTAAAATTAACTCAAGTAGAAGCTAATATCGGGGCACCGAGCTTCGCTCGTTATTTTTATTTATTGATAAACAGAACACAATTCTCTAAAATGATCGTGTTTATATTTCACAGCTGGCTATACGTCAGCTTATAAATTTCGGGTTGCGATATTTTGATTTTCCACAGAATCACTCGCTCACTTTTTACGAAAGTCTCAGCTGTTTCAGCCAAGGATGAATTATACTTTTGATGTCGTTCAGCGAGTTTTCCCAAGGATGAGACCTAGTGCAATCGAATTTTTATATCATAAACCTACTATGTTCCAAATTTTGTGAAAATCGTTAGAGCCGTTTTCGAGATCCGTTGAAAATAAATAACCAGATAACCAGATATAAAAATATAAACAGATATACAGAAATTGATTGCTTAATATAATAGGATTTTTGTGGAATTGAATAACTTTGTCAAAAATTGATATTTTCAGTGAGTTATGTTTCATTTAACCAACAATACCATGACAAATTCATCCTCGAAATAACATGGATTTATCTCTTACCAAATTTGAATCGATATGTCCCAAAAATTTAAACTCCAGGCGCTCATCTAAAAAAGTAACTATCGAAAAGAAATATTTTCCTGGAGAGTTTTTCTCATTCTGATAGTTGGTAAATAGAAGATCTTTGAAAAATATCACCAGTAGAAAGTTTATTTAGCCTTTCTCACAGCCTTGATATGGCTGGGGAAGATCCAACTAGTTTTAATAACTCAATATCAGGGGACCGAGCTTCGCTGTAGAGTACAAAATCATAGAAACTTTAAAGTGAAAGAGGAAATTATAATATATACCATTATATCAAGCGAGCGATTTCTGTATGTTTATATTTTTATATTATTTGGTTATTTATGTTAAACGGATCTCGAAAACGGCTCCAACGATTTTCACGAAATTTTGAACATAGTAGGTTTATGATATAAAAATTCGATTGCACTGGGTCTCATCCCTGGGAAAACTCGCTGAACGACATGAAAAGAATAATTCATCCTTGGAAAAAACAGATGATAATTTTGTCGTCTGTCGATAACTGAAGATACGTGTGCCTGTGTGGGAGATCAGCTGTGTAATCCATTAGCTTACCGTATCTAGTGAGGAATCTAGAAATGTTAATAGACTCGATCAAAATAATCTGATTTATGACATGACATGGTATATCATAATATTCAAAGTTGATCATTATTTTACAGTTTAAGTGATTGGTGAGTGTTATTTTGTCTTCTGTTTTCAAATATTTGAACTGAAAATTTGACCTGAATTCAAGTGTATGGAACATAACCTACTTTTCGGAATATCTATAGTGAATAAATCAAAATTCGGGGAAGAAACAGTTTTGGGCTGTTAGTCCTTCCCCAATCATTTTGAAGAATTAAGTTCTGTTTATCAATAAATAAATAACGAGTGAAGCTCGGTGCCCCGATATTATTTACAGGAAGGTTCTATCTAATCACAGTGAATTAAGATTGAGATTCCCAGTCGAATGCAAAAATCACCCTCAAAAAGGCCTGGTTGCACAAAAGCCGGTTAAATTTTAATCCTGATTAATTTCACATTAATCAGAGAAGACCATTTCAGAAATACGGCTTCTCTGATTGGTTCTCCTGGAATAAATCAGGGTTAAAATTTAACCAGCTTTTGTGCAATCGACACCAAGTACCTGATTGAATGACTGCAATAGTTCATCAGCTGTGTTATAATTTCGTCTCAGTCCCACACACATGCACTCGCTCACTCACACCCATTATCGACAGACGACAAATTATCAGCTGTTTTTACAAGGATGAATAATTATTATGATTTCCCTGTCCCTCAGCGAGTTTTCCCAGGGATGAGACCTAGTACATTCGAATTCTTATATCATATAAACCTACTATGTTCCAAATTTCGAGAAAATCGTTAGAGCCGTTTTGGAGATCCGTTGGACATACATTCATAAATAAATATAAAGAAAATAATTAAAAATCTCAGTACCCTTTTTTAAAATATTTTATCACGACATATTTCGGTCATTTATGCCATTTTTCAAGTGATATGAATTAAATAAATAAATACTAATGGAAGATTCTTATTTTGATCATATGTTAGTGTATTCATATGTTTTTATGAACTAGGACTGTAAATTTTGGGTTTAAATTCGCATGATTCTATCAAAAATGGGGTTATTGGTGTCTAATTGGATTAAGTTTATTATTTTATCTCTGTTCAATTTTGCTGCTTTATAAATATGAAATTCTTCTTTGACATTCAGTTTTTGACTTTTATTACCATAATTAAGTATTTTCATATTGGAATTTATATCTGTAAAATTATGGCCTGAATCTATCAAGTGTTCAGCAAATGCCGACTTATTCATAAATAATTAAATAAATACATACATGAATTCATCACTTAATATAATAGGATGACTCTTTCCCTCTATCCTCATATTCAAATATGTATACATATTTCTGTCATAGTCATTCAATCTCAGCTGTTTTCCATGCAGGAAATCAATCTGGTAAAATATGTTTGCAGAAAAAATAAACATATGATTCTCATGACAGCATACTCTACTGTATCATATGTTTTCTGTACAGTCGAGTATGTTTCTTAGCTCCGAAATAGGAACAGCAGAACTGCTAAAAAAAAAAACACCCTCAGCGCTCCAGGTGGAAGTTTTGTCAACTCGGCTGACGCCTCGACTAAAAACATCATTCTCGCCTGCAAAAGACCCCTTCCCATCCTTGTGACGTAAAATACTATTATATATCTATAACTCATTTCTAAAACAGATGCTTGTTACATTTACAGGTGAAGAGGAAAGACAAGCCAATCCAAGAGGTGAGTCTTACAAATTTACAGATGATCTAAATCAGGAGGTAATCATATCAAAAGTCCTCACCCCTACCAATTGTGATCAAGGGGTGGGGGTGGTTTAAGGCTGTGCAAAGGCTAAAAAAAAACTTTTTTCTCGTGATATTTTTGAAAGTTTTTTGATTTGTATAATCAAGCTATCAAAATGAAAAAGTTTTCTCGGGAAAACCTTTTTTTTCTGATCATTACTTTTTGAGATATGAGC
This sequence comes from Nilaparvata lugens, assembly GCF_014356525.2. Lineage (NCBI taxonomy): Eukaryota > Metazoa > Arthropoda > Insecta > Hemiptera > Delphacidae > Nilaparvata > Nilaparvata lugens. Next base: position 43,166,366 of record NC_052512.1, read on the forward strand.
GCCTAAAATTTAAATTTTTGGAACAGAACATTAAATTTCAAATTCGGTAAGAGATAAATCCATGGGATTTAGAGGATAGATTCTTCATGGTATTGTTGATCTATTGAAAACAATTTTCTAAAAATATCAAGTTATACAATTTACTAAAAATAACTTTTAGTTGAGTTATTTTTGGTAAATTGAATAACTTGATTTTTTTCAAAAAAATTTCTTTCACTAGATCAACAATACCACAAAAAATCCATCCTCTAAATCTCATGGATTTATCTCTTACAGAATTTGAAATTTCTGTCCCAATAATTCAAACTACAGTCGCTCATATCTCAAAAAGTAGTGATCGGAAAAAAATGTTTTCCTGAGAAAACTTTTTCATTTTGATAGCTTGATGATATACGAATCGATAAACTTAGAAAAATATCACGAGTAGAAAGTTTATTTTTAGCCTTTTCACAGCCTTGAAGGTACCATTTTTGGGTTCCTCGTATTTAACTCGAAAACTATGCATCTTACGGATTGATTGATTGATTGATTGAGTACTTTATTTATGTAGATTACAATATATACTGGCTTATACACTTATATACAATAGCTTACAATACAGCAAAATTATAGATGAATTTACATAATATAGACTAAGAAAATAATTATTGAACTGTGTATGATATGAAAATGCAGTTTGTAATATAATAACTATAGATAATAATCATATTGTTATGCATCCACATAAATTGGCGGAGCTTTGGACATATCAATGTCCATTCTTTGGAAAGAATATTAAAAATATCCTCCCCACTAACTCTCTACCAAATCGGATATGACTGTACAAAAAGAAAGAGTATATAATTTCCGACAATATTCATTCCACAACTTTCCCCATATCTTTCATAGTTTTCAAAATATCCGCTCTTGAAGGTTTGACATAGTTTAAAGTTACCATTTTTGAGCTCCTCGCATTTAACTCGAAAAATATCCATCTTAAACCCGGTTCAGACGCTCAAGTTTAGCTTCAGTCTTTTGCTCAAGCAGAAGTCGGAGCATGTAAGTCGTTGCGTCTGGACGGTAAACGGATGGGTCTTCAAGCTCAAGTCGTCAAACTTAAAATGTATCGGCCGGCAATCTTTCTCCATCAAACCGTCCGTCTTTTGCCTATCCACCAAAACCCAAATCACGTGAAAATGGAGATAGAGAAATTGTGATTTCAGATTCGGATTCAGCGCCCTCAAATTAATAAAATGCTTCGCGAGTACTTGAAAATAAGCAAGTTTTTTTATCGATTTTATATAACGCTTTTTTCTTTCTTGATTCTCATGATACTCTCAGAATTTGATGTTGATATTATGATTTTAGTTGTATCGACAATATATATTAAAAATAATTATAGATTAAATATATAACATATGCTAATATCATTAAGCTTACCGAGTGAAAGCAGAGAAAAGTCGGGAGAAATATATATATATATATATATATATATATATATATATATATATATTAAATATAAACAACTATGCTAATATTATTAAAGCTTACCTCAAATTAATAAAATGTTTCGCGAGTACTTAAAAAAAAGCAAGTATTTTATCGATTGTAAATAACGAAATTTAAAACTTTTTTTCTTTTTGATTCTCATGATACTCTCAAAATTTGATGTTGAAATTATGATTTACTATCTATATATATATAAAAGCGAAATGGCACTCACTCATTGACTGACTGACTGACTCACTCACTCACTCGCAGAACTAAAAATCTACCGGACCAAAAACGTTCAAATTCGTTAGTAATGTTCAGTTGGCCCTTTAGAGGCGCACTAAGAAATCTTTTGGCAATATTTTAACTCTAAGGGTTGTTTTTAAAAGTTTAAAGTACGTCTTTTAGCATGTATATTCTTCTTCTCCCAATCCCTTAATAAATTATAATTGAAATGTCCATATCATATGTTACTATAGAACAATAATCTAGAGAGAGTACCTCTTCGAAACAGTTGTTAACTGGCAACTAAATTAATAATTTTGTCAGGTTGGCATTAAGTTGAGTTGACTTTGTTAGGTTGGCACCAAGTTGAAGATTTAAATGCATTTATCGCGCAAAAATTGATTGGGCACTGCTACTTCAATCCTGGGAATATTATATTACTAGCCATGAGGCTCGCTTCGCTCGCCATATCCGTTGAGCCAGACGTTTAGTCTGGTTCCCCGACTGGATTGTCCTAACATATGATAAAAATGCAGGCGAGCGAAGCGAGCCTGCTGATCTCATTCTTGGACGATCGAGTCGGGGGTCCACGGGGCGGAGCCCCCTGGCTAGACGGATATGGCGAGCGAAGCGAGCCTGACGGCTAGTCATGATATATTAAGATGAACTATATTGTTGATAAGAGTACTATCTACAAAATTTCAATCCATTTACAATCACTGTGTCTCGAGATATGACATGTAAACAAAGCCATTTAGCAATTAACAGTAATATTTTTGTCATTATGTTGTTAAATATTATAGCATCATCCAGTTGAATCAGCGAAAAAATACGATATAATTATTACTCATCTACCGGATATATAAGGTAGATGTTAATGACAAACTGAGCTTGTGAACACAAAAATAGGAAAACGGACGACATAGGTATTTTATTAATTTGAGGGCGCTGAATCCGAATCTGAAATCACAATTTCTCTATCTCCATTTTTACGTGATTTGGGTTTTGGTGGATAGGCAAAAGACGGACGGTTTGATAGAAAAAGATTGCCGGCCGATACATTTCAAGTTTGACGACTTAAGCTTGAAGACCGTCCGATCCGTTTTACCGTCCAGACGCAACGACTTACATGCTCCGACTTTTGCTTGAGCAAAAGACTGAAGCTAAACTTGAGCGTCTGGACCGGGCTTTAATAGTATAGGATAAAATGAATTAGTTGATGAATTAATTTGATTGCAGAAAAGGGCAGCCAAGGGAAAGTGGAAATCAATATAGGGATCTTTCCGTTGGAGAGCATGAAGATGGGGAAAAAAAAAGAAGAACACCATAAAGAAGAACACCAAAAAGAAGAACAACAAAAAGAAGAAAAACAAAAAGAAGGACAACAACAACAAATGGGAGTTGTAAGTTCTACTCAAAGTCTTGAGTCTTCAGTTAAGAATTTTCACACTTTTTTTATGTATTTGAACATGACATGCAGTCGATTATTAAGTAAATAATAAAACTTTTACTTACTGATGACTGGAGTACTTTCAATCGTCTGGCGATCATTTTCAACAGTGTAGACCGGAAATGTTTTGATGGTTAGGAAGATTTGTGGTGTTTATTATGTGATCAAAAAGTTTGTTGGATTTAAAATTCAGCTGTTCATTTAGTATGTTGTTACTGTCTAGGATCCTAGGATGGTGGCTTTATAAATTTCAAACTGTTCTGTTGTATTCAATTCATGTCCATTTCTTTTTACTTTCAATATTGTAAGGTTTTTTCAATTCAATTCAATTTATTAATGTCAACAAAAAATTAATATACAATTCATACTTACAAACATAAAATACAAATTCTTTATAAAATAATGAATATTTACGTAAAATATCATATTCTAAATAATATTGTTGCATCCCTCTTTAAGCAAAACTTGTGATGAGGGATGGTGTATCTCTAGAATGTTGAATAGCATAAGATACTAATATACATCATAATATTAATAACATAATTAGATTCTATAATTTTACATTACAATATCAAAAAAAAGAAAAAAGAAAATTCCATTCTCTTATGCTATTTTCATACAAATGTTGCTCTTGTAATCAGTATAGGCCTAATTGAGATTCAACTATATGTTCTACATCAAAGATAAAGATCACCAATATTTAAAAATAAAACAACAAATTCTCTTCTGCTCTGTTATACTAAGTAAGATAGGTATTTTAAGAATAGAATTGAGATTTACAAACAGATTTGAGAAATAAATCAAAATTAGTCTTCATTTTGTCTCCCTAATAAGTAGTGTCGAAGATACTGTCTAAAAGTTTTAAAAGTGAAAGAATAATAACAAATTGGTATACATTGGGATGCTCCAGAAACTTCAAGCCACAGACGGTTTAAAAGTCTAGGACCATAATACGCTGCATGAGCACTGGCAGCCGCTGTTCTACAAGGTGGTTCTAGCAAAAATCTCTCAGATTGTCTACGAGTAACATAGCCGCCATGAGGGGCTACAGGGAATCTATTGGGCCACGAATAGACAAAACTAGCTAGGTCAAGATCATACAAGTGCTCAATACTGAGAACATTAAATTCTTTATAGAGCAAATTTGTTGGATATCTAACCGGTTTTTTCAAGCATATTTTAATAATTTTCTTATACAATACTATAAGAGGCTTAAGAACGGTAACACCACAACCACCCCAGCCAATTATACCATATCGCACAACTGACTGCACAAGTGCAAAGAAAACCATTTTAATTTGCTCAACTGTAAAAATATTTCTCAGTTGAACAAACTTATACAGCGTCCTCCTCAACCTAGAACAACCTAGAACAGCTTGGTATCTATGTTTGTGTAGGAGTGCCCGGTTTCATTTAAATGAAACAGTACAGTTTGAAATTTATAAAGCCACCATCCTAGACAGTAACAACATACTAAATGAACAGCTGAATTTCAAATCAAAAAAGTCAAAGTAAAAAGTAAATTGGACAAAGTAGATGAATGGATAACTGAAGATATTCTTACTCAAAGAAATATTGTCAGGGAAGCCTATGAGGAATTTAAATTAGTGAGGGATGTTCCGAGTGAAGTCAAATACAAATGTCTAAAGAAAAACTATGCAAAAGAAGTGAGGAAAGCTAAGTGTAAGAAAACAGCTGAAATATTAACAACTAGTACCAATTTTAACTCTGCTGTTTGGGAGGTAATTAATAGAAATAGGAGAGCAGCTCAAAAAGATACAGTTACTAATGTCCCTAGGATAATCGATGAACATGGAAATTATATGGATGATAGTATAGACATTTGTAACTTTTTCAATAAGTATTATCAACAGGTTGCATATAATCTCCAAAAGTCACTGAACACTAATACTTGTAATACAACTACATTAAATGCTGAGCCAATTGAAAAGGTATTTAAATTTCATCCATTATCAAGAGATGAGTTGTCAAGAATAATAAAAAATTTGAATAACAAAAAAACAGTAGGATTGGATGGGGTCTCAAGCAAAATTTTAAAAGAATGTGAAAATGAATTACTGGACCCTTTATTGCATCTCCTTAATACTTCACTAGAGCAGGGTACCTGATGATCTGAAACAAGGAAAAATTTTGCCAATTTTCAAGAGCGGTGATTCTGAAAGAGTTGAAAATTATAGACCCATTAGTATTCTAAATGTAATAAGTAAAATTTTTGAAAGAGTAGTTTTAAATAGGCTATTGATGCACCTGGAAGAAATTAATTTCATATGTGATGAACAGCATGGGTTCCAGAAAGGGAAATCTACTAAGACTGCAATAGTATCCCTTGTTGAAAGACTAATAGATATAATAGATTCAGGTGAGAAGGCAGCCGCAATATTTCTTGATTTATCCAAAGCTTTTGATTGTGTGAACCATAGAATATTATTGGAAATACTAAAAACTGTAGGTGTGAATGGTATAGAACTAAAATGGTTTGAATCATATCTCATAGGTAGAAACCAGTGTGTTGAGCTTACCAAGGTGGATGGGAATGAAATAGTAAAAATTAAATCTCAAAAACTGGAGGTCCAGGCTGGAGTACCTCAAGGCTCAATTCTGGGTCCCTTACTGTTTCTGTTGTATGTGAACCAATTACCAAAAGAGTTAAAAGATCACAGAGCTCTGTTGTTTGCTGATGACACATCGCTTATCTTTAACAATTATTTATTAGATAGTCTAGAAATAAATGCTTTTACTGGAGTACAGTCAATTGTCCAATTCTTGAAGCAAAGGCAATTAACAATAAATAGTAAGAAATGTCAATTCCTACAATTCAAAAGTAAATATAATTCAGTAGAGGATAGAGAAATAAATGTGTTTGTAGAGGAAAATGAATTAGACCAAGAAGAGAAAGTAGCATTCTTGGGAATTTTATTGGACAGGAAATTAACATGGCATCCTTACATTGAGAGGATATGTAATAAGATATCATCTGGGGTATTTGTCCTGCGGCATCTTGCTAGGCTGAATGATAAAAAACTACTGTTAACTGCTTACCATGGACTTATACTATCTCATATTAGGTATGCTATTTTAGTATGGGGTAATTCATCTCAACAAAATATGGACAGGTGTTTAAGATTCAAAAGAAGGCACTCAGATGTATAGAGAAAGTGAATAGGTTAGACTCTTGTAGGCCTTTATTTAAAAAGCTTGGTCTATTAACTGTGCCATCTTTGTATGTATATGAAGTTGTAATGCATGTGAAAACGAGTGGTGTGATCCAGAATTCAGATGTTCATGAGTATAATACGCGAAACAGAGCAGATTATCATATAATGGGTCACAATAGTAGGTTATTTGAACAAAAACCAGATTATATTGGTAGGAAATTTTATAACAAGCTACCTCAAATCTTGAAAAGTAATGATGATTTGAAGATTTTCAAAAAACAAATTAAAAAATATTTAGTTGATAGAGCTTTTTATAGTGTACGCAAGAATTCCTTTCAAACCTAAACTAGGTTGAACTACTTAGTGTTAGAATTATTATGTAATAACATGACTTGTCTTATACTCCATGACTGGAGTCTTTAGGACGTAATCTTAAAAAAAAAAAAAAAAAAAAAAAAATCCAACAAACTTTTTGATCACATAGATAAACACCACAAATAATCTTCCTAACCATCAAAACATTTCCGGTCTGCACTGTTGAAAATGATCGCTAGACGATTGAAAGTACTCCAGTCATCAGTAAGTAATAGTATATTTCGCACCTAGGGCCGAAAATGAGACTTTTCTGGCTCGAAATTGGTTTTCAAGTCCGAGGCCGTAGACCGAGGACTAGAAAAGATTGAGAGCCGGAAAAACATTTTTGCCCATGGTGAGAACGTTATTTTTCGCCACACAGAAAAATAAACAATATAAATATGAGAATAATTTTTTATTAGGCACTTCCGAAAGCAAAACAGGAAGGTCATACATAGCTCTAGCAAATCTGAGGTAATCTGAATATCAGGAAATTGTCCAAGTATTTTTATTTTTTATTCTGATTTGTCTAAATAACCTTAAAGATTATGTTCAATTGTGTAAGAGGTTGAGTTTATACTTTTTATTCTTCCAAATGACAATAAGATATTATTATAAATGTTTTAATTCTTGAATAATAAATGCAAATAATGAAAAGTTTTTTGATCAGCTGTTTTAGCACACTTGAAATTTGGCCAATCTGAATTTCAAAGTCAACAATGCTTGTTGTCTTTGACTTCAGAAGTTTAGGTTAGAAGTTCTATCCTACTCTGAAAATTGAATTTGAATAGTTTATAATATATATCTTATCTGTATTTTATTCATCCAAATAAAATGATAGTATCTTATTGCAGAATACTTATTCAATTCTAGAAGCATAAACTGATTCCGTTTCATAAACAAATTTGTAAACACGTTCACATCAAATCAGAATCAGCTGACTTCAAGGTTATTTTACAGCCCTAGGGCCATAAAACTTCTACCGGCCTGGTCAGAAAACAATCATTTTCGGCCACCATATGATGCACGAAAACCAGCTCATTACATCCAAGTGGGGCGAAAAAGTTTTTAATATTTACTTAATAATTGACTGCATGTCGTGTTCAAATACATAAAAAAGTGTGTTTATACAAAGCAGCTCGGAATGGATCGAGAAACCATCACCTTTAAGAATTTTCATTTGTTTTTTCCACTAGTAGTTCTGTGAACAGTAGACCTCGCGCAGTTATAAACCACAGCCTCCACTAATACTGTCCATCTGAGTGAATTCTTTCCTGTCCTGTCGTGTCGGCGAGATATCGGTGTATAAATGACTAAAGACTGTTTGGGTTGTTGTATCGACAATGCTAATAATTTGTTTTAAACAGCTATATGCTACTATCACTAGTAGTTCTGTGAACAGTAGACCTCACGCAGTATTCTCATCCACAAGTACGTGATTGAAACTATAGACCTTATGGAAATACAGCAATAGACTGGCGTCTCCACACATCTGTGTAATTACTTGTCAGCTGATTTATGATGAATAATTCTATAGTCTGATTTTCACTCCAATATTGGCGTATGAAGGAGGCTCCTTTTTCCTTTTTTATTATCCTTGAAATGCAAAATTTCCAAAAACCTTGTATATACGTCGACGCGCAATCAAAAAAGGAATATACCTGTCAAATTTCATGAAAATCTATTACTAGCCCAATCAAATAGTACATCAGACCAAACAAAAATTAAGGTAATTGATTTTTTTGCTTTAATCGGTCCATTGGGGTTCTAGAAAGAGTAATCTATGGTTTTCCACCAAAATTTCTGAAGGCATAACTTTTGGCAGCCTAAAAACCACTAAATTTTTGTACTTTTTTCAGTTTTTCCACGATATCTCCAAAACCAATTGTTCTATCAATATTTTTATTTCTTACTTTTTTAAAGAAAATTAAATTCTCTACAATTTTCATCTCAAAAACGTTGATCTATCTCCTATAGGAAGCGAGTTATAGCTTTTCGAAAATTGGTAATTTTTTTCAACTTTGCGAGAAATCACGAAATCCATATATTTTTCCTTTTTACTTCTTATAAAGTCGTATTATATATTATTTGATCGTAATTAGAGTATTACTGAGATGTTAATACAATCACTGATGAAAGATTTTGAACAAAAAATGTATATTTTAGGATAGTGGTTAAATTGATGAGACTCATGATTTGGCACCAACTGTTGTTGGGTGAATTCAGACTAAATGCTAATTGCTAAAAACGTCCATTGTTGGGAATGAATATTAATATCATAGACGACTAATTCAGCCGTAAATCCGACTAAAGAACGTGAATTTGGTGATTTTTCGCAGAATTGAAAAAAATTACCAATTTTCGACGAGCCATAACTCGCTTCCTATAGGAGATAGATCAACGTTTTAAAGATGAAAATTGTAGAAAATTTAATGCTCTTTAAAAAAGTAAAGAACGAAATATTGATAGAACAATTAGTTTTGGAGATATCATGGAAAAACTGAAAAAAGTACAAAAATTAAACGGTTTTTAGGCTGCCATAAGTTAAGCCTTCAGAAACTTTGGTGGGAAACCATAGATTACTCTTAATAGAACACAAATGGACCGATTAAAGCAATAAAATCAATTACCTTGATTTTTGTTTGGTCGCTTTTTAATGACTATTTGACTGGGCTATACCGCGTTTCGCCGTAAATGTGCAACATTTAAACATTAAGAGAAATGCCAAACCATCGACTTGAATCTTAGACCTCACTTCGCTCGGTCAATCAAAAGCTTACCGAGTTGGAAGCAGAGAAAAGTCAGGAGACAATACTATGCTACTTCAAGTTATCAATTGCATGCCTAACTGCATGCAATTAATAGTCCACACAACAGCTGTTTTTCCACTAAGTTACATTGAGATATTGAATTGCATGCAATTTGTAGTCCCCTCTACAGCTGATTTATGATGGATAATTCTATATTCTGATCTTTACTCTAATATTGGCGTATGAAAGAGGCTCCTTTTTCCTTTTATATTATCCTTGAAATGCAAAATTTCCAAAAACTTTGTATATACGTCGATGGGCAATTAAAAAAGGAAAATACCTGTCAAATTTCATGAAAATCTATTACCGCGTTTCGCCGTAAGTGTGAAACATAAAAACATACCAATCAAGAGAAATAAAATAAACAATACAATAAAACAAACTAACAAGAGAAATGCAAAACCGTCGACTTGAATCTTATACCTCACTTCGCTTGGTCAATTACTTTTTTTGTAACTTTCATTGATTAATATTGCTTTATTCACTTCCTGTTCCATGACAATCAAGGGTTATCGATTGATTGATTCATTCACTCCTTGTTTCATGACAATCAAGGGTTATCGATTGATTGATTCATTCACTCCTTGTTTCATGACAATCAATGGTTATTGATTGATTGATTTATCCACTTCCTGTTCATGACAATCAAGGGTTATTGATTGATTGACTTATCCACTTCCTGTTCCATGACAATCAAGGGCTATCGATTGATTGATTCATGCACTCCTTGTTTCATGACAATCAAGGGTTATCGATTGATTGATTCATTCACTCCTTGTTTCATGACAATCAAGGGTTATTGATTGATTGATTCATCCACTTCCTGTTCTATGGCAATGATGGTTTATTGATTGATTTAATAAAATCTCTGGACAATTCCATTTCTGTTATGGAGACGAAAGTCTTGTTTTTGGGATTCTGGGACATTTCAAGGTTGTCCCAAAGAAACAAGACATCAAGGACAAACCTTTCAAACCTACCTTCATATTTTACAGGATCCGAAAAAGAAATATGGAAATCCAACTAGAAGAATTTTCTACGATGCTGATGGGATATGTACCTGTGGAGAAGAAGCTGATAACGTATATGTGAGTCTATCAATTATCACTATCATTTATCTATCAATGGAGATATCATTATTATTCCCCAGTCCAATAGAGGAAAGATAGCATAAAAATCTGGTGTGGCGCACTCACACAACTTTCCTTGCCATTATGAAAATTCATCACCTGACGCTAGTGTTCATGCGCATCTCAAGTATACTATTCCAAGATCTGAGCCAGCTGGTGACAGGACAATAAAGCTGGAGACACACGAGGTCTGCTATCTCTTCATAGTGAATGATTTAATAGAATCAACAGTTGCCAACAGTTTGTAATTGAAATAATAGCATTTTCTCGAATTTCGAGCTTATTTTCAATTTTAGGTGAAAATGTTACTGGACATTAATTATCATAGAGATTTTTATACTCAATCTTTTTCACTCGATTTTTTTTGTTTTAATTGTATCTGAAGCCTGATATTCGGTAATCTAAAATCAAACTTTGCATAAATGAGACTGAGCTCCTGAAATTTTTACAGATATGGGACTTGTGGAAGTTGATAGAGCTTATCAATGACTATTTTAGGTATAAATTTGATGAAAATCTTTGTAGCCGTTTTCGAGAAAATCACGAAAAACCCTGTTTTTGACAACATTTTCGCCATTTTAGCCGCCATCTTGAGTTGCATTTGATATAAATTGTTCGTGTCGGATCCTTATAGTGAAAGGACCTTTAGTTCCAAATTTCAATTTATTCCGTTAATTGAGAGATGAGATATCGTGTACACAGACACACATACACCTATAGACCATCACCCAAAAAACACTTTTTTGGACTCAGGGGACCTTGAAACGTATAGAGATGTAGAAATTGAGGTACAACATTTTTGTCATTTTAGCCGCAATCTTGAATTGCATTCGATCGAAATCATTCATGTTGGATCCTTATATTGTAAGGACTTTAAGTTCCAAATTTCAAGTCATTCCGTTATTTGGGAGATGGGATATCGATTTGATCAACATAATCTGATTTGTTGACATGCCATGATATTCCTCCTAAACTAGAGTATATCATAATTTTCAAAGTTGATCATTATTTGACAATTCCAAGTGATTAGTGAGTGTTATTTTGTTATTCAATTTGGTTTGTATATAATCTAAATTATAAATTAGTTGTTTGAACAGAAAATTGATCCTGAATTCAAGTGTATGGAACATAACCTACTTTCTGGACTATTTATAGTGTATAAATCGAAATTCGGGAAAGAACAGTTTTGGGCTGTGCCTGTTAATACTTCTACAATCATTTCAAAGAATTGTGTTCGGTTAATCAAAAGTCAATAAATAAATAACGAGCGAAGCTCGGTGCCCCAATATTATGTAATGATACTGTATCATCCTTGGTGATATCCCATTGTAAATGGTCCCTTATGCTGGGAATTTCTTCTCTGATTACTGTCGGCTACTGTCTATTATTGGTGTGTTGTTGGGAATGTAAGAAGGGCACAGTATGAGAGACTACCAGCGTCACAAAGCTTCACCAAAAATAACTACTAGGACTATTGCCTTCAGTTAACACTCACATTTGCAACATAACGGTACTTTATAATGACATATCACCATAAATGATACAGTATCACCACCAAATGATACAGTATCATCTCAACTTGATACACAACACAATAATTTGATACAAAACTTCCAGTGTCACATAGCTTCACCAAAAACAACTACTAGGACTATCGGCTTCAGTTCACACTCACATTTGCAACATAACGGTCCAACACCATGGCATATCACCATAAATGATACAATGCCAAAATAATATGATGTATTATCAACACAGTATGATACAGTATCGTCTCAACTTGATACACAACACCATAATTTGATACAGAATTTCCAAACTTTGAATAAATTTACAAACATGCCATGGTTCTTATATTGTTCCGCCATTTTTACAGGTGGTGAAACCAGGTGAACATTTCGTAGAAAAGGATGAAGTATTAATATGTGCGAATTCATCTAGAATAACTTTCGGTGAGTTCAAGTTATACAACATATTTTTCCAGTGAAAAGTTTGGGGTGATATAGGCTATATCATAGAGAAAAGATAGCACAAGTACATTTTTTATGAGGATGTGACAGTCGAGGCCTGCAACAGTCGAGGACTGATTTCCAGTCATCTACAGTCACATGTCTAAACTGTTGGGACCGTACAAAAATTGATAAAGAATGCTTGACTGTAGCAAGCCTCTTCTGTCGGTGGCTTCGTTTGACATCGATATCATTGTGACAGTCGAGGCCTGCAACAGTGGAGGTTTGCGACAGTCGAGGACTGATTTTCATTCATCCACAGTCGCATGTTTAAACTGTTAGGCCCATACAAAAATTGAAAAAGAATCCTTGACTGTATCAGGCCTTTTCTGACGGTGGCTTCATTTGACATCTATATCATTGTGACAGTCGTGACCCGCGACAGTAGAGGTTTGCAACAGTCGAGGACTGATTTTCAGGCATCTACAGTCACATGTCAAAACTGTTGGGCCTGTACAAAAATTGAAAAAGAATCCTTGACTGTAGCAGACCTTTTCTGTCGGTGGCCTCATTTGACATCGAAACCATTGTGACAGTCGTGGCCCGCGACAGTAGAGGTTTGCAACAGTCGAGGACTGATTTTCAGGCATCTACAGTCACATGTCAAAACTGTTGGGCCTGTACAAAAATTGAAAAAGAATCCTTGACTGTAGCAGGCCTTTTCTGTCGGTGGCTTCATTTGACTTCGATATCATTGTGACAGCCGTGGCCCGCGACAGTAGAGGTTTGCAACAGTCGAGGACTGATTTTCAGTCATCTACAGTCACATGTCAAAACTGTTGGGCCTGTACAAAAATTGAAAAAGAATCCGTGACTGTAGCAGGCCTTTTCTGTCGGTGGCTTCATTTGACATTGATATCATTGTTACAGTCGAGGCCTGCAACAGTGGAGGTTTGCGACAGTCTAGGACTGATTTTCAGTCATCCACAGTCACATGTCCAAACTGTTGGGACCGTACAAAAATTGAAAAAGAATCCTTGACTGTAGCAGACCTTTTCTGTCGGTGGATTCATTTGACATTGATATCATTGTTACAGTCGAGGCCTGCGACAGTCGAGGACTGATTCTCAGTCATCTACAGTCACATGTCGAAACTGTTGGGCCTGTACAAAAATTGAAAAAGAATCCGTGACTGTAGCAGGCCTTTTCTGTCGGTGGCCTCATTTGACATTGACCAAGATTATATACCATGGTAAAGGACTGTTAAGCTGTGTTTACACCAAAGTTATTAACAAAATGTTTATTTTCACATCCTCATAGATTTTATTAGATTAAATGGAATTTGACAAACACATATTGTGAAGAATTACTATGCCATCTAGTAGTGAATGTGTTAACTACTTGAATAATTGAAACGTAATTACATTCCCCACTCTTCCTTTCATATTCCTTTCTTGACCTAGGCTGTGTGCAAACCAGAACAGTTCCCACTCAGACGTCTCCATGTCAACACATCATGTCATCTCACTACCATAGCCATTCTCGTGACACTCTCACCTCAACATTCCATAAGTTTCATTCCTATGATTTACAGTCATTGCTAAATAGTTAATAAACTCAGTCCTTCGTAACTCTCATACCTAGTGCTATCTCTCACAAATGGTCCTCTGGGCCGGATGACCATATGTCGAAGAAAACACAATGAGAATTACGGAGGACCGAGTTTATTGACTTTTGAGCAAATATGACTGTATAGATAGGAATGAAACTTATGGAAAGTTGAGGTGAGAGCATCACAAAAATAGCTGAGGTAGAGAGATGACACGATGTGTTGACTTGAAGGCGTCTGAGTGAGAACTGGTCTGGTTTGCACACAGCCTAGGTCAAGAAAGGAAAGAAGAGGGGATGACTTGCATTTCATAATTGGAGTAGTTTACACAATTACCAATAGATGGCATGTAATCCTTAACACATATGTTCATCATGTGTATCATAAGTTATGTTTAATTTAATAAAATCTTTTTGGATGGAAAAATAAACGTTTTTTCAATGACTTTGGTGTAAATGCAGCTCAATGTTGAAAATTGCTTCTCCAGTTAGGCTCAACTCACACTTAGGCGACTCAGGTCGAGAAGAGACTGTACTCTATTCGAGAGCATGTGTTTCCAAATGGTGACGTCGCAGAGACTAGAATCGACTGGTCTGAGTGTCACCATTTGGAAACACATGCTCTCGACTAAAGTCCAGTCTCTTCTCCACCTGAGTCGCTTAAGTGTGAGTTGAGCCTTACTGTCGACTACTGTCTATTATTAGTGTGTTGCTGGGAGTGTAAGAAGGGCACAGTATGAGAGACTACCAGCGTCACATAGCCTCACCAAAAACAACTACTGGTTTTTTTCAGCACAACACAGCCTATCAGCTGACATTCGTTCAACATGATCTTTCCATTGTTGGTGATACGTTGCAACTCTCTCATTCATGAAGAATCTCTGTGTGTAGGGAGCTTCCTCCAACTAGGGATCTAGGGTCTCTGTGAGTAGGGAGCTTCCTCCATCTAGGGATCTAGGGTCTCTGTGTGTAGGGAGCTTCCTCCATCTAGGGATCTAGGGTCTCTGTGTGTAGGGAGCTTCCTCCATCTAGGGATCTAGGGTCTCCGTGTGTAGGGAGCTTCCTTCATCTAGGGATCTAGGGTCTCTGTGTGTAGGGAGCTTCCTCCATCTAGGGATCTAGGGTCTCTGTGTGTAGGGAGCTTCCTCCATCTAGGGATCTAGGGTCTCTGTGTGTAGGAAGCTTCCTCCATCTAGTGATCTGGGGTCTCTGAAGCCTGATGTTTTTGCAAAGCCGTGAATATTGGGCTTCTTATTAGGCAGCCTTATGTTTTTGTAAAAGTAGCACCCCCTGGACCATACTATGCCATTTCAAAGCAAAATTGTTCAATTTTTTTGTGCGGGTAGCCATTTTTTTAAATTGTAGTCTAGTAGCCCTTGGAAAGTTACAGCTACAGGACGCTGTAACTGGCTTTATTGGTGGAAGAATGTATTTGTATGAAATTTAAACATTTTGAAAATTGGAAAAAAATGTTCCAGGTGATTATGTGTATCTATCCAATTATGGACTTCCTAAAAATGTGGCACAAAAGGTAAGTTCAGACAAATTTCAAATTATGTCCTTGAAGCGATTATGGTGAGGTCCACGTTATAATGGCAGTATTTGATTAACATCGGTGTTGCTATCCTTGTCTAACATCTTTGTACTAGTAGTTCTGTGAACAGTAGACCTCGCACAGTTTTCTCATCTACAAGTATCTAATGTCGCCTGTTCTAGTTGATTCAGTTGAATCACAATTCGCAGTTGAATCATAATTCACTCTTAAAGAGCTGTTATTTGTTCTCTCAAAGATTGAAAACTCATTTATGTCAATAAACTCAGTTCATGTTTGAATTTTTATCCCATATGATAATTTATCCAGTTCCGTCTTTAATCTTTCCATCTGATGGAAATATTCCTCAACTATTTTAAAATTATTTTTTCCAATGATATTATAATTTCTTCAGAATTATTCAGTTCATTCGATTATTTTTTATTTCAATTTTAATCACCTATTGAATTTTTGTTTTTCAAATGTGAGAATATTGATACTAATGGGCATGCATCATAAAAATATTGAAACCCTACCTTATAGAAATAGACACGGCCAGACATCTGTGTAATGCAAGCAATGATTAATCCACTTGTCAGCTGGTTGATTATGAATAACTCTATAGTCTGATAGATCCTATTTTCAAAGTAGATGATATATATTTATATATATATATATATATTTGGTAGGTATGCTCAGTTGGCCCAAGATCTGCGTTTTCCCAGCGTTTTTTTGGCGTTTTCTCAGCTTTATCAAGAACAAATGATCAGAAAATGTTCAAATTCAGTACAAAAGCTCAGCTAGGGTGTAATAATGTTGTGTTAGAAGGAATTTGGAATAACGCCAAAAATATGCCCAAAATCTGCGTTTTTCCAGCGTTTTTTTTGTGCTTTATCAAGAACAAATGATCAGAAAATGTTCAAATTCAGTACAAAAGCTCAGCTAGGGTGTAATAATGATGTGTTAGGAGGGATTTGAAATAATGCAAAAGATACGCCCAAAATTAGTGTTTTTTGCGTTTTCTCAGTTCTTTCATCAAGTAATAGACAGAAAATGTTCAAATTCAGTACCAAGGTTTAGCTAGGATCTAAAAATTTTTTGATGAGGTGACTTTAATATTTCATCAAAGATACGCCCAAAGTCAGCGTTTTTCCAACGTTTTTCTCAGCTTTTCTGCGTTTTCTTAGTACTTTGACTTTCTGATGGAATGAAGCATGCTCAAATGATAAATGCAGGCAAGCGAAGCGAGACGGATGTGGTGAGCGAAGCAAGCCTGACGGCTAGTATAGTGATATCAGAGTATGTAGGAATTCCTTTTCTTTTCATATCATCCTTAAAATGCGAAATTTTTAAAAACCTTGTGTATACATCGATGCGCAGTTGAAAAAGGTATATTCCTGCCAAATCTCATCGAATTCTATCAACGCGTTTGGCCGTAATCACATTACATACAGACAGACAAAAGAAAATCCAAGTTTAAAACATAGACCTCACTACGTTCGGTCAAATAGGAAACAACATCATGATACGGCGGAGGGGAGACGAAGTCAACAGAAGGAATGTGTAAAGGTGAGAGGAGGCGTGGCGGAGGGGAGAACAAGTCAACAGAAGGAATGTGTAAAAGTGTCAGTGGAAGGAGTCGACAGGAAACGGAATGGGAGGCGGTTGTGGGGGACTGTCGGCTTAACAGGTTTGTGTGCGCTCAGTCTTTAACCGACAACGCACATTGAAGCAAGCATAGCTTATTACTCTTGCACTCGAACGCGCGGTAAGCTTTTATTATGGATCACCATCATCAGAGAAGCAACACCAGCACTGGAAATGATAGACTTTTTAGTATGAAGTCATTCAATTATATTTCGAAAACTGAATATCCAACGGTCTCACTCAAAGATCTTGACCATGATTCATGGTACCATGTTGTACACACTAGATTGGTGAGAACACAGCAGGGACAGCGAATCATAATGAGGTTATACGATCATGACAGCAATGGTGACTATTATTGCGAAGTTTACTTACCTGAGAAATTTCTGAGTGTATTGAATCTTCAAACACTTGAGGATTTCAACAAGCAAAAACTCTATCTGAAGTGTGTACAGCGAGAAGGTAAATCGCCTCTTGTTCTTCTAGAAGAAGAAAGGAATATATGAAAAAAAAAAAAAAAAAAAAAAAAAAAAACAACCCATTCCCATCATTGATTGTGCAATAGGCCTAATGTTGATTAATACTTTGTAATGAATAACTATAGTAGTATGTAGAATAGATTAGCCTATCTATTCTACATCCTATTATAGTGACATTCAATTAGAGTTTTCTCAATATGGGGATAGCACATTAAAAAAAGCGCCACCATTCCTTTTACAGCATAGTGTGGGGAAAATGACATCTCATACTAACAAATATGAAATGTAATTTTTTTCATTCTTCCTGTGGTGGAGGAAAAAAGGAACATGCACTATATTGTTGTGCAATAGGCCTAATGTTGATTAACACTTTGTAATGAATAACTATAGTAGTATGTAGAATAGATTAGCCTATCTATATACATCCTATTATAGTGACATTCAATTAGAGTTTTCTCAATATGGGGAAAGCACATTAAAAAAAGCACCACCATTCCTTTTACAGCATAGTGTGGGGAAAATGACATCTCATACGAACAAATATGAAATGTAATTTTTTTCATTCTTCCTGTGGTGGAGGAAAACAAGGAACATATTATTGTAGTTTAATTTGCGCCAAACTTTGAACGCTAGTAGTGTAGTTTGAGAGTTTAGCGCTAGTAGTGTAGTTTGAGAGTTT
Source organism: Nilaparvata lugens (assembly GCF_014356525.2). Taxonomy (NCBI): domain Eukaryota; kingdom Metazoa; phylum Arthropoda; class Insecta; order Hemiptera; family Delphacidae; genus Nilaparvata; species Nilaparvata lugens. Next base: position 43,184,874 of record NC_052512.1, read on the forward strand.
AGTGCTAGTAGTGATATCTGTAATTTAAAAGATTTTAAAGATTTTAAATGTGGGGATATTTTTAATATGCAAATTGGCACGAAGCAGGTGTTAACTGGGGCAGATGTCAGAACACCTGCTACAACAAAGATGGCCGTCGGGGGCTGGGGAACCTCTTCCTATTGGTTGGGGGCGGGGACTTTGGTGGGGGATGACAGATGTTTTTGACAGAACACCTGCTACAACAAAGATGGCTGTCGGGGGCTGGGGAACCTCTTCCTATTGGTTGGGACTTTGGTGGGGGACAAAATGGCCGACACTAGGGAAGGGGGGTGGAGGGCCGCCATTTTGGCCACGCCCCCTCGCTTCCTATTGGCTGGGGGCGTGGCCAAAATGGCGGACTAGGGCAGGGGGGGTGGAGGGGGAGGAAAAAGGGGCGTGGCCACGCCCCTCGATTCCTATTGGCTGGGGGCGGGGCCAAAATGGCGGACTAGGGCAGGGGGGGTGGAGGGGGAGGCCACACCCCTCGATTTCTATTGGATATGCTGCTCTCTCAAAACACCACTACTTCAAGAAAGTTGCAATTTTACACTAGTAGTTCTGTGAACAGTAGATCTCACGCAGTATTCTCATCCACAAGTACCTGATTGAAACTATAGACCTTATGGAAATACAGCAATAGACTGGCTTCTCCACACATCTGTGTAATCACTTGTCAGCTGATTTATGATGAATAATTCTATAGCCTGATTTTTACTCTAATATTGGCGTATGAAGGAGGCTCCTTTTTCCTTTTATATTATCCTTGAAATGCTAAATTTCCAAAAACCTTGTATATACATCGACGCGCAATTAAAAAAGGAACATACCTGTCAAATTTCATGAAAATGCCGTAAATGTGCAACTTATAAACATATAAACATTCAAACATTTAAACATTAAGAGAAATGCCAAACCGTCGACTTCAATCATAGACCTCACTTCGCTCGGTCAATTATTTGGCAACCCTGTAATTTCTTCGGATGGAGGGCCAAGTCTCAAGTTATTTTATGCAAACTGAAGGTGTTCATTTTTATTTGAAATGATGAATTATATTTCATTTGTCAAGAAAATTTATTTATCTATGATTTAATGATAAATTTTCATAATTCGATTTAATATTTTGTCAATATATTGATTATATTTCTACATTGTTTGAAAACTATTGGTGTCGAGTTAGAAAAGGATAGCACTATCTGCTTCGTCAAATGATAGACAAGGATAGCAATACCAATGTTAATCAAATACTGTCATTATAACGTGGACCTCACGATAGCTCTTCAGTTCTCAATTTTTAGTTCAAAAATATTTTCAAAGCAGGTTTTTTAAATTTAGATGTTTCTTCTATATAACAAGAGAGAGTAGGGTTGTGGTTGTTCATGTGTTCGTTTGTTTGCATCAAAACATGTCAACTTGTGGATTGCATACCGGAAAAACGGGAATGCTTTAGATCTCCAAATTTTGAACATAGATTCTAAAAATATCAAAATCGTGCACCTCGAAGCCCGAATTTCAATTTTATTTCTAGATTTTTCAGAACTAATGTTCGAATTTGATTCATGGAACATCATATGGCATACCTACATTGTTGTAGATGTGTTTGTATAAAGGAAGCTCATAGAGAAATTGATACGCTTGTAACAATGTGTTGCAATATGTGTTTCGATACAGGAAGCTCATGTTCCGATACTGGTTTTGATACAAATTTTGGCAGCTCATAGCGATTGTGATAATATTATATTATTGTGAGTTGTTAAGTTTTGAATATCAACATTTTATTGATTCTCAATCTTTCAAATTTTCGAAAAGCTGTTTTTGTCATCTTTAAATACAATATTAAACACTAAAAATCATCTACCATACAACACTACCGCCGCCGGTACGAGCGGTGAGTTAAATTATGTAAGAGTTTTGATTTTAAATGAAATCAATACAATAATATCGCCAACATACTATATTATTTCGCTGACAAATTCCTAAATCGGTGAAATATTGACAACTTTTTCTTAACATAAGAGATGTTTTCAAGTATGATGAAGGTTAGGTACGGTACCGTATGTAGCCTACTGAAATCCGTGTATCAGAAACGAAAATTTGTTGAACCCAATTGAAGAGTTATATTATTCAGCTTTTTGAACAAACATTTTAAATAATATGTGTCAGATTATTTTGAACAAAGTGCTATAAATAATACTCTTCTAGCTATTTTGGGGGCGAATTCAATCACAGTCCAAAATTTAACATCATATTTGAATATTGGCGGCATTTTCTGCAATTTATTTGTATCACTTCATAAATAAATGCAAAAATTAATGGATATCGTTATGGATAATGTGATGGAGGCTATATGCTTGGTTCCAAATTTGATATAGAAGAGTTTTTACACATCATTATCACTGGAATAGGAAATAACCACATATTGAAGAAATTTTTTTTTGGTTTCAGGAATATATGATATGCATGATCAGAACATTTGGGTCAGATTTCGTAAGTACAGCATATTTATACAGAGTGTAAAGACGTGCTTCCTGGGGGGTTATCTCTTATGATAGAATCCCATGTTATGAAGCCATTGTGTAAAGTTGTGTTTTTGATATTTACGAGAGCAGTTGTTAAAGTCCCTAATTTGCGAATAAGTTCACAAATAATTAAGGCCGTCCGGCTCGCAAAATTGCTGGGTTCAAACCTCAGCTCTAGCTCAGTGGTAGATACATGAATTTTCCAAACACAACCAATCACCATAAGGTTCAATGACCGGTGATTATTAATTCCTACCGCTGCTTCTATGAAGTTCTTGAAGAATACCAGTGAGAAAATCAAAAGAATAATTGATGACTGACTATCAGTAACCATGTACACAATACAGAATGATAAAGACCAACTATAGTTTTTTCTAGTTGATCCTTAAAACGCTTGTCATGAATACAGGTATTAACCAATTTATCCTTCTGAAATTCCTTAGAGCTTACAACGCCAGTTCTTGAAGCTCTCTGGATCCTTATATGATATAACTGGAACCTTATTAATATAATTATCAATATATTTTTTCTGGCAGACTAATGTGACTATCATCAAAGGATGATAAGTACTGAGTGCTATTAATAAGATCGATATTAATTGATTCAATAATTTTATATGCTGCTGAATATTTATTGGTACCAAAACAGCTCAAACTGTATATCACGAGATGAATTAGGATAAAATAAATTTCTATGATTTGTATGCTGACATAAAACACAAAATATATTCCCATAAAACAGTGTATATAAAATTTTCTATATCTATAATTTTCCTTGAATAAATTCTTTTCTAAAATCTGAATAATTATCACAAAGTTTAATAGCATTCACAATAGTGAGTTTTAAAATTTATAAATTGGTATTTAATACTGATATATGGACTTCAAGTCAATTCATAATTCTACCATTTAAAACTTGTTTGGTCTATAGATTTGATATGACTTGCTTTGATCAATTAACAAAAATAATTAACAAATTAATAAAATAATTAACAAATTAATATTCAAACATGAGATCTCAGGGCTTTCAATGAGTTTGTGCCGTGCACAGAAGTAAGCTTCCTACATATATCAAATGAATTCATAAAATGTTCTTATAAACTATGTGATAGCACTCAACATGTTGCAAATTTTTATTGGATTTGAGTTAATTTGAATAGCGCTTTGATCAATTCCCCCAACTATGCGTAGAAAGGCCTTAAACGAGCTCGTTTGATTCATCACTCACATTAATGACGTTCTTGACGGTCTCGTGGATTGAATTAATTATTTCCAATAATTAATTAGGCAGGTCCCTTTCGTCACTGCTGGGCTAACGCATGGTCCAGATTTCTTATAGATTTCTCTCCGAATTAAAGATATATTCATGGGAATTGATTACAAATTACGAACTCTTCAACAACACTGAGTTCACAGATAATTTAACATTAATTACAAATATTTCACATTTAAAAAGGGGTTGGCTTGATAATTTTTAAAATTTAAAGGAAGAAAGAACCCTAAACTCTATGTGCATCCTCTCAGGTCAAGATCACAAGCCAGAAGAAGGTGGTTTTCAGAAAAATTTTATCTTTTCCTTGAACAATTTGTAAGCTTCTCTCTGATTGGCTTTTAATTTAACAAACTCAATACAATTGGTTGCTTCAGAATCAGGGCTTCTTCAACTTCATAATAGAAAGGATAGATAAAAAGTTCTTTATATAAATATATGGAGTGATTATCTTAACTATATTCATAAATAAATCGCGATATAAGATGTTAACATGTTACAATATGTATTTAGTTTCTTATATGAGTTTTGTATACTCTTGATTTTCGTGCTTTTTAGATTATAATAAATATTTATACAGAAATAATGGTTGTCCGTATTTCTATACATCAACCTTCCTTAGTATATATAATACATCTTTTGTGAGTAAATTTTTATAATTCAACCTATACTGGTTGATTGAACAATCAGCTGATTCGCTGGGTATTGATTCAAATAACTATCGATTTATTCTAGATCGATTGATTCATTTAAAAGTGTAAACAAATAATTCTAACCTCAATGTACATGCAAACTTTTATTTTTTATAATCTGCCAATAATAAATGAGCCGCTTTATAATTTTTAATTCTGCCAATGGATTCTCATTAGTTGTTGAATCACAGTTATGCATGTTCTTCCTTATCATTTTAGATAATACGATTATTCTTTATCGCTAACAATATTCAATTTTTTTTGAGTGGTCATTTGACTAGGTTATCTTTATTTTCCATTTTATAATTCTATTAAAATTCACTGGTTCACTTCAAATATTCTGTGGTGCTAAAATACCACGTGACAAGAGTGGGTGAGAAGTCCAAGAATGCAGATTTTAAAAGTCATAGCAAAGTAGTCTTTTACTTTCCTCGCCCTATTACCATGAGGAAAATATTGCTTACCGGAAAATCTGGTGTGGTTCACTTACACAACTTTCCTTGCTCATTGATCTATAAGCCTCATTAATAAGGATAATTTAGGGAATAACATTATGCTGATTGGCAGCTAAATAATTGAAACTACGATTATACTATTGTGATTGTGTTCAGAGTACATTTTCCTTTGTTTGAATTATGAAATTTGGGGATTTTTTAAAAGTTGTCAAAACAGCTGTTCTACAAATAAAATAACGACATGTGTTCTTTTGAATAAACTGCTCTACCTACCTACCTCACGCATGAGAAGGATGTTACAAAGTAAATTTCTCAAGGATGGGGTGGACCCCCTGTTAATTTCTCAGGGAGGAGACTCATGCCAGTTAATAGAGCTGATATATAACTATACAGGGTATGAATTTGAAAAAAATTGGTCAAGTCATTTTTGAGAAAATCGTGATGGAAATTTAACAAAATTCATTCTTCTCAAGAATATTACAGAGCTCCTGCAATTGTCCCAGAAACGAGACTCATGTCAGTTGATAGGGCTTATGAATAGCTATCTAGGGTATAAATTTGAAGAAAATCGTTAGAGCCGTTTTCGTGAAAACCGTGAAAAACATGGTTTTTTAGCCATTATCCACCAATTTTTTGCCATTTTTAATTTAATTCTATTGAATTTCTTATTGTCAGATGCTCATGGTATAGGGACCTTAAGTTTAGAATTTCAAGTCAATCAGTTAATTAGGAATGGAGTTATCGTGTTCACAGACTCACATGCACACATACACACACAGACCAACACCCAAAAATCATGTTTTTGGACTCAGGGGATCTTGAAACTTATAGAAAACATGAAATTAGGGTACCTTAAATTTGTGTGTGTGTGTGTGTGTGTGTGTGTGTGTGTGTGTGTGTGTGTGTGTGTGTGTGTGTGTGTACATGATATCTCATCTCCCAATTAACAGAATGACTTGAAATTTGGAACTTAAGGTCCTTACAATATAAGGATCCGATCAAATGCAATTCCAGATGAATGGAGAAAAAATGTTGTCAAAAACAGGGTCTTTCGCTATTTTCTCGAAAATGGCAACAACAATTTTGATCAAATTTATAACTAAAATAATCATTGATGAGGTCTATCACTGCCACAAGTCCCATATCTGTAAAAATTTCAGGAGCTCCGCCCCATCTGAATGAATGAATGAATTTCACTTGCCAAAAACAAAACACAAAAAAGCCTCACAAAAAATAAATACTATTTAGATTTTAAATTCCTAGATTTTAGATTCCTAATTATCAGGCTTCAGATACAATTTAAACAAAAAACTTCTAGTGAGAGAGATTGAGCATGAAAATCTCTACAATAATTGTTCAGTAAAATTTTCACCTAAAATTGAAAATAAGCTCGAAAATCGAGAAAACGTGATTATTCACAATTGTAAACTTTTGGCAACTGTTGATTCTATTGAATCATTCACTATTAAGAGATAGCAGACCTCGTGTGTCTCCAGCGTTATTGTCCTGTCACTAGCTGGCTCAGATCTTTAAGTAGTAGACTTGAGATTTGCCTGAACACTAGCGTCAGGTGATCAATTTCCATAATGGCAAGGAAAGTTGTGTGAGTGTGCCACATAAAATTTTTCTATTTGAGTGGGATCCCCCCCCCCCAATCACACCCCCCATCAAATTACGTTTTCCTACAGTTACCTTGGAAAGTGACCATTCCTGCACTGATAACAGAACACAAAGAATCACTTTTCCGCTCTAGTGCACAAAGTACTTTGCACACTCCAGATTTGCAACATGGCAACACAAAATAGTTGGTGGGTTATATGGAGGATTAGTGCACGAAAACAAAAATTAAGTTGGTAACAATGACTGTAGTTAGATTTAGATAAGAATCATTTCAATGGCAAATACCCTACATTATTGATAAAATCCCAATCCAGAAATCCAAAACAAAAATAATGTTCATCTAAATCATAATTAAATAATCATCATTTACAAATTCTCATCATTTAATAATAAATAATAGTAGTATAAAAAGGGGGACTCTGGGACACAAGTGTCCCAGAGTCCCCCTTCACCTCAAGGTCACCCAAGCCTACCAAACCTAACCTTGAGGTCACTCAAGTCAACCAAACCCAACCTCAAGGTCACCCAAATGACCAAACCTAACCTCAAGGTCACCCAAGTCAACCAAACCTAACCTAAGGTCACCCAAGTCGACCAAACCTAACCTCAAGGTCACCCAAGTCAATCAAACCTAACCTAAAAAAAAAAATAATGAAAAAAAAAATTTAAAAAAAATGTAAAAAGAATAAAAAAATTAAAAAAATTTTAAAAAAATGAAAAAAAAATTGAGAAAAAATGAAAAAAAAATTTTTTTTAATTGAAATAAATTTTTAAAAAAATTAAAAAAAAATTGAGAAAAAATGAAAAAAAAATTTAAAAAATTAAAAAAAATTAAATAATTTAGAAAAAATTGAAAAAAAATTTTTTTTTTTAATTTGAAAAAAAAAATTAAAAACGCATAAAATCGGGAATAAATCAAAAAATTCGAAAAAAATGAGCTTGGGGCTCTGAACTCTGAACTCTGAACTCAGGGCTCTGAACCCTGAACTTGAGGCTCTGAACTCTGAACTTGGGGCTCTGAACTCGGGGCTCTGAACTCTGAACTTGGGGCTTTGAACTCGGGGCTCTGAATTCTGGACTCTGGACTCAGGCTCTGAACTCTGGACTTCTGGACTCTGGACTCGGGGCTCTGGACTCTGGACTTCTGGACTCTGGACCCTAAACTCTGAACTCAAATGTCCTGCATCGTTGAAAATGTCTGTCAACGAGATAATACTATGATTATGTATTTCCTCCTCCTCAAGCTCAATCACTGCATCCCGCAGACATAGCTCACTAGTAGTATAAAAAGGCATGTTCTAGGACACAAGTGTCCCAGAACCCGCCTTCACCTCAAAGTCACCCAGGTCTACCAAACCTAACCTGAAGGTCACCCAAGTCAACCAAACCTAACCTCAAGGTCACCCAAGTCATCCAAACCTAACCTCAAGGTCACTCAAGTCAACCAAACCTAACTTCAAGGTCACCCAAGTTGATCAGACCTAACCTAAAAATAAATAAATAAATAAATAAATAAATAAATAAATAAATAAATAATAAATAAATAAAAAATAAATAAAAAAATAAATAAAAAAAAATGAACTCAGGGCTCTGAACTCTGAACTTGGGGCTCTGAACTCTGAACTCGGGGCTCTGAACTCTGAACTCGTGGCTCTGAACTCTGAACTTGGGGCTCTGAACTCGGGGCTCTGATCTCTGAACTTGGGGCTCTGAACTCTGGACTCTGGACTCAGGCTCTGAACTCTGGACTTCTGGACTCTGGACTTGGGGCTCTGAACTCTGGACTTCTGGACTCTGGACCCTAAACTCTGAACTCAAATGTCCTGCATTGTTGGAAATGTCTGTCAACGAGGTAATACCATGATTATGTAGTTCCTCCTCCTCAAGCTCAATCACTGCATCCTGCAGACATAGCTCACTGTTTGACAACATGTCACAGTAGACGGAATACCTCTCAGTGCTGACAAGCTGTCTTATACCAAACAGAGAAAAGTGGTGATGGTGGTGGGGATAACCTTCCTTGTCAACAGGTCTATGACAATGCCACCCCATCATGACTCACTTCTCAATTCTTAGTTATCATTAGTATGAAGAAGTATAATAGGCGGGTGACTGGCAGTGGTGGGGCAACTGGCAGGGCCGGGCAACTGGCGGCAGGTGACTGGCAGTGGTGGGGCGACTGGTGGCGGCCGGACGACCGGCGGTGGGTGACTGGCAGTGGTGGGCGACTGCTGGAGGCCGGACGATTGGCGGTGGGGTGACTGGCAGTGGTGGGGCGACCGGTGGCGGCCGGACTACCGGCGGCAGGTGACTGGCAGTGGTGGGGCGACTGGTGGTGGCCAGACGACCGGCGGCGGGTGACTGGCATTGGTGGGGCGACCGGTGGCGGCCATATGACTGGTGGTGGGGTGACTGGCAGTGGTGGGGCGACTGGCGAGAGAGGACTCATGAAAAAGTGGCCTCAAATGTCGCCTGCGTTAGGCGACAGTTGAGGCCACTCTAATTTTTGTACACCCCCGACAGTAGAGGCCGACGACCGTAGAGGACTGTAAAACAGTCCTCTACGGTCGTAGGCCTCGAATGTCATCGGTCTCGACTGTCGCGCCCCCAACCTGTCCCCTTCTATAACCGGTTTTTAGGGGACAAGTTGACGTGAGCCATCCCCGTCTACTTGTCTCCTTTCACAACTAGTCGGGGGGACACTCTGACGCGAGGGTGCGAGGTGTCAAGTTGTCGTTTACGGTCATGACTAGTTGGCACCTACGGTCCAGTAGGTGACAAGTAGTTGGGAGGACAACTTGATGGCAATGGCATACTTTTACAAGGGTACATGCAGTCATCTGTGGCCAAAATGACCAGGTGTCAGGTAGTTGGGGTGACACCTAGACGGCGACCCATTGTGGAGGTGGAAAGGGATAGCGCTATCTGCTTTGTCGAATCATAGACAAGGATATAGTGAGGTCCACGTTATAATGGCAGTGAAGAAAGAGAAAAACGTTTGCCAAGTCTCTCTATATTGCCACTGAGTGTACACAGCTTTTACTCACTTCATCCCATTAAATTTGATGTAATAATAATTATCATTTCCTTAATAAAATAATCAATTTTATTTATTTATTTATTATCATAATTTTTACAAGAAGCACTGAATGGGAGAGAAAAACTAAGGATACTCCTTGTACTATTTCTCTCCCAAATTTAGATAATAATTTAAAAGTCCGAAATGAGGTTATGATTCCACTTTTCTGAAATTTAGTTCTTTTTCACTCAAAAACAACTAAAACTAAAAATTTTGAATTTTGAAGGTTGAGAAACTGGATAGGAAACAAAAATATGACATTCAAATCACTGATAATTGAAACACATTAATTTAATGTCAAATTAATCAAGGAAATATATTTTTTCATAATTTGATTCAAAAATTTGCTTCCATAACTGAGATCAGATTTTTATTTTTATACAAACCTGAAATGGCTGCTAATTTAAAAAGCTGTGATATCCAATCTGAGTTTCGAAACAACAGATATTAAGTTATTTGGTAGGTATTCTATTCCATTTTTTTCAAAAATCAAAGAAAAATGGAAATCATTTTTGAAATAAGTAATTTTATTGGAAATAATTCTAAAATAGCCTTTCAATTATTATTTATACTGGTACGATTGAGTCTAGAAGCATGGATGAAGTCTAGGATGGTTAGTTATCTACTTTTAAAATGTCATTTCAGGTATTTTAATTTGTGTTTCTCATACAGTCTAAAAATGTATGTCTAATATGTCTAAAAATTATTTCATTGCTTCAAAATAGTATATTCCACACCTAGAGCAGAAAATGAGATTTTTCCGGCTCAAAATTGGTTTTCAAGTCCGAGGCCATAGGCCAAGGACTAGAAAAGATTGAGAGCCAGAAAAACATTTTTGCCCATGGTGCAAACGCTATTTTTTGCCACACACAAAAATAAGCAATATATATATATATATATATATAAGAGAATAGTTGTTTACTTAGCACTTTCGAAAGCAGAAGTGGAAGGTGATAGCTCTAGCAAATCTGAGGTAATCTGAATATCAGGAAATTGTACAAGTATTTTTTATTCTGATTTGTCTAAATAACCTAAAAGATGATTTTCAATTATGTGGGAGGCTGAGTTTATACTTTTTTATTCTTTCAAATGACAATAAGATGATATTATTATAAATGTTTTAATTATTGAATAATGAGCACAAATAATGAAAAGTTTTTTGATCGGCTGTTTTTTGATCACCTTCCTTAGTTCCATGTTAGCGGCTGGAAAGAAACCGGCCTAAGCCGGAAAGAAACCTGTTCTGACATCAGACGAGAGTCATCTGCAAACAATGTCTTTCAGATCTACGTAGGGACTGGAAAACAGCTGCTTTCTGTGCAGTGTGATGAAAATACATTCTAAATCAAATATACGACTTGTGTACCAGAGTATTTTGTTAGAATGAAGAAAAAAAATGGCGGCTGAGAATTGTTAGTCTACTTTTGTACAGTCACTGTCAAAAGTAAAAATAAAAAGTTCTGGAAAACAGACAACATCGCAACGCTAGAGAGGGATAGCGCTATCTGTTTTGTTGTATGATAGAAAAGAACAGCAACAGTATTTTCAATTGTACACTGCCATTATGACATGGACCTCACTTTAGATGGCGAGCCGTTGTGGAGGTGGAAAGGGATAGCGTTATCGCTGCTTTGTCGAATGATCAACGATCTATATACTAACTGGATAGTGAACTGCATGCTGAAAGAACCGGTCCGGCTGGGCTGAGCTCTCTCCCCACCACCAAGAGGCAAGAAAGGCACAGTGCTAGAAGGCTATCCTTGCTTTTCTATTGCACTATCAGAGCCCTTCTTGACAAAAATTCACTTTATATTCTCAATAATCTTATTTATTGATAAAAAGGCAACTTTGTAGACACACAAAGCAAGTAAAAACAAAATATGTAATATTCTGAATTAATATATTTATTTATTGAGCAATAATTAAACCCATCATATCATATTTTGTGTTTGCAGTACATATATATCTAGCATGTAATCTATAATTCAATTTAAATGAAATTTAAATAATGCAATTATTAATGAAATGAATAATATAATCATACTGGTCAATGAAATTTAAATAATTTCACAATTGATATAAAGTTTAATCTATCTAGTTCAATGTACCTAATCAGTTATTTTATTACAGTTTTAAGTGATTAGTGAGTGTTATTTTGTTCTTCAATTTGGTTTTAAACTACCTAAATTAGAATTTTTCTGTTTTCAAATTTTTGGACTGGAAATTGGACCTGAATTCAAGTGTGTGGATCATAACCTACTTTTTAGACTATTTATAGTGTATAAATAAAAATTTGGGGAAGAAACTTCTGGGCTGTGCCTGTTAATCTTTCCTCAATCATTTAAAAGAATTGTGTTCTGTTTATCAATAAATAAATAACTAGCGAAGCTCGGCACCCCGATAATATTGTTATAAAAGAGCCAATCAAATGCTATAGAAGTGTTATAAATGTCTATGGTATCAAACTTTGACTGATTAAGTGTGGTTAGAAGGCAGTTAATTTATATGTGCAGCAAGTTCATAAATGTATTCCTATATAATCTGGAGAATGAAATTGGTAATTATTAAACAATCTATGACTGGATATGACTGATTATTTCTTTTCAATAGCCAAAATGAACTATATTTACAGAATATACTGAGTGTAGAAAAAAATAATAGTAGAATAGGGAGAATGAATAGTAATAATAATATGAAACGTAGTGATATTGAATGAATAGTTAGAATAATGGTACTTTATCTACATAAAAGAATAAGTATATTCAACTTACTGATAAAATGAAATATCACTTCCTTTCTTAAATCTGTTGGTGCAATTATATGCAGAACATGTAGGAACCATCCTGTAAGGTGCTCCACCTTTGGAGCTTTAATGAAAGTTATTAATGGTTCATGGGCCTCTGGCTGGCAGTAGGCTACTTATGTGCCTCTTTGTGGAGGGGATGGCTGAAAAGGCGCTGGACCGTAACTCGGCTGGCAAAGCCTACTCTGTTCGCTATCCAGTTAGTATAATTATATTGATCGTTGCAAATGATAGACAAGGATAGCAACACCAATGTTAATTGAACACTGCTGTTGTAATGTGAAACTTACTACATTTTTTGCAGTTCAATAACGATTTGACATCCAAGACTGGGACTGGATTTAAACTAGGAGTTGCCCACTTTCTAGCACAGTATGCTGGATTTGATAAATTCAAGCCATATCTCTATCCTGGAGACAAAGAAATATATCAGAAACAGAATATTGATGTTGCTAAATTCAGAGGAAGTGTTGTCACTTTCATTAAAGCATTATTGAAAAAGCATTCACGTGGTAAGTAAGAATTTTCCCTTATTCTAACTATCTAATATAAAAATCATCATCTGAACCTGTGATACTACCTGTGAACAGTAGACATCGCACAGTTATGAACCGCAGCCTCCTCTTATACTGTCCCCCAAGGATATGTGCTTGGTCCTATTCTTTACTCCCTTTTCATCAACGACAGACAATGCCAGCTCTACCTTCAGTTCAAACCAGACACCACTTTCCACTCCAGCAGTGGACATACACAACTAGCGCCCAGCGGTCAAATGGTAGTGATACATGGCTCCGATACACACCTACACTGTTTACGTCGTGACGTCATCACTCCAGTCACATTATTTAAGGAAATATAAAGACTGGGTACACGCAGTCGCCATTTTGAGTCATAGCATAGCATTCGTTTCAACTGCTTGTATTGCTTTGCTCTGACAGTGGTGATTATATAATATTTGATTGATTTATTCAATTCATGTAAAAACTTGAAGATTTTGCTATAGCCCACTTTGGGTGTTTATTCTACAACTTATTGATTTCCTTTTCTTTTCCCATTTTCTACTCTTACATCAGCTGTTTGTGAGCATTGATTTGTTTTTCATGAGTCAAAGACACTGGGTACAGTACTATCCAGGTACTGTCACAAAGATTTACTACTCTGTGTTGAAAGCATTTTCTATTTCACTAATAATTGATTATCTCAAAACAAAATTACCTTAATAATTGACAATTATAATGTGAACTTACTGTAGGCTACTATACCTATTATAAGGTACCTAATATAGGTGAGTGTTGAAGCTGAGCAGTAGATTGGTTTACAATATTATCACCAGTTTATAGGCTTACTTACAAATTCTCCGTGATATCATGAACTCTCTATAATGAATGTTAACATTGTCTTCAGTCTTTCAGTGATGTCAATGTACATTCTGTCCAAAACCATACAACATAGCATATACGGATATATTTAATCATGGCTCCTTCTTCTGTGACTCAAAATGGCAACTGCGCGTAACTGGTATTTATAGTTCCCTAACATTATTTGTCTGTTTATCGGCAAAAGTTGTAACAATTATATCAGCTGGGCAGCTACCAAAAATGGCTGACTCCAGATCACGCGGTTCAGATTTGAATTTCAGATCAAAAATATTTGTTGGCTGGTATTTTGAATAGAATAAAATATTTTTAAAATTTTATAAATTTTTATCGTCTACTAATATTAAGAATATAATAATTATTATACAAACATATATTTCATGAGTTGATCAAATTTCTGGTTGTGGTATTGAATTCAGTTGACTCAATGACAGACACCTCTATTATGCTTTCTCATCTGAGCTTAGACCTTCTAACCTATTACAATGTAAGTTTCAAAATAGAGATGCTCCCCATGTTATTTAAATGGAGTCACTTTTACTCCCTATGGAGTTTTTCTGTTTTTTACTACCGAGAGTGAAAAATTGACACTTTAGTATTAGGTTACAGGGAGTAAAGTAAGTACTTTAGACAGTAGGTGGAGGAAAAATAAATATTTATGAATATACAAATCTATTACAACTATTCTATATTATAACTATTCAGTGATACATTTTATAACTATTTCATATTATAAATCTTATATTAGATGGGAAAAAATTGCAAAATTCATTAAAGGTCTATTATCTAGGAGCAACCCAGAAATTTCAGTTCTGTTAATGCTTTGAGCAGTCATAAGGCAAACCAGCCTGAGGCCATGGCAATAAGGGTGAGTCACTCACCTCAATCCTCGTTGATGCAGTATACTGTCCATCAGAGTAAATCCTGTCTGTATGTCATGTCGGCGAGATATTGGTGTGAAAACGGCTAATGGCTGTTGGGGTTGATGTATCAAAAATGCTAACATCAAAAGCTAATCCCCTTCAAGACATACTGGCAACAGGTCAGCCTGAGTTCAAAGCAGAGAAAGGTCGACAGACAATAATATGTCTACATTCGGTTTTTAATTGCATGCAATCAATAGTTCACTTGATAGTGCATAAAAATTGCATTCAATGAGGCATGCAATTAATAGTCCACACAGCAGCTGATTTTTTACCAATTTATATTGACTTGCATGCGTCATTGTATGCAATTTTATAATCCACTCGACAGCTGAATTAAGATGAATAATTCTATAGTTTTGCCGTAAATGCACAACATATAAACATTTAAACATAAAGAGAAATGCAAAACCGTCGACTTGAATTTTAGACCTCACTTCGCTCGGTCAATTTTAGTCAAGAATAGCAAACCAATGTTAATCAAATGCTGATTTTATTAGTAGCTCTGTGAACAGTAGACCTCGCGCTCAGTAAGTTACATTGACCTGTTGTTATGCTTTCTCAAAAATAAATAATTCATCAATTTAAAATTTCTAGAAAAAATCCTAGAGCTTTCTGTCCAATTGTACCATGACATGTCGTCACGGAATGTGAGTGTGAGCGCTGTTATCAGGTCTGGCTGCAACTGTCTATAATGTTGATGGAAACATACATTTTTAATTTGTTCAATGCTTTTCAATGGGTAGTATTATAGTCAACTGTCTACTAACATTGATGGAAATATACATTTTCAAGATGTTGGATGTTTTTGAACGGGTAGTATTATAGTCCACTAGACAGCTGATTTATGATGAATAATTCTATAGTCAGATTTTTACTCTAATATTGCCTATGAAGGCGGCTCCATTTTCCTTTTATATTATCTTTGAAATGCAAAATTTCCAAAAACCTTGTATATACATCGACGCACAATTTAAAAAGTTCAAATTTCACACCTGTCAAATTTCATGAAAATCTAATAACACGTTTCGTTGTAAATGCGCAACATATTAAGATTTAAACATTCAAACATTTAAACATCAAGAGAAATGCCAAACCGTCAACTTGTATCTTAGACCTCACTTCACTCGATCAATTAACATTAGTGTTGCTATCCTTGTCTATCTGCAAACAAAGCAGATAGTGCTATCCTTCCCTACCGTCATAATGTTGCCAGAATAGAGAATTATAATTATATAGTTCTGTGAGCAGTAGACCTCGCGCTCAGTAAGTTACATTGAACTGTTGTTATGCTTTCTCAGTAGTATGAAAAGGATGGTTGAAAAACATCAACTCAGTTGATGGATCAACTCAGTTGATGGATCAACTCAGTTGATGGATCAACTCAGTTGATGGATCAAATCAGGGGTACTATCAAATCGGTTGATGGATCAACTCAGTTGATGGATCAACTCAGTTGATGGATCAACTCAGTTGATGGATCAAATCAGGATTACTATCAAATCGGTTAATGGATCAACTCAGTTGATGGATCAACTCAGGAGTAATATCAAATCGGTTGAACTATCAATTCAGTTGATGGATCAAATCAGGAGTACTATCAAATCGGTTGAACTATCAATTCACCAGTACTTCAAGATAGGTTCTAGAACATCAATTCACTTGAACCAGCAAATAGAAAGAAGCTTGCATGCTTTGAAAGTAGGTTCAATTCACTTGAATGAACAACAAGAATGAACCTTGTACTGTTTGAAAGTAAGTATGTGTCAAGAATAGCATGCAATCATTCGGCTGTTCAACATTAACGAGCTGTTACGTAAGTCGTGCAAATAGAAGACCCATTATAATTATAGTGCAGTTTGTTATGCAACTTTGAATGCACTTTTTCACTGAACAACATTATTATTTAACGAGCACTTACGTAAGACCCATTACTATAGTGCAGTTTATCATGCAATCTTCAATGCACTTTTTCTAAGGTAATAATGGAAAGTTTCACATAATTATTTGATAGAGCAAGAAAGAATGAGGATTAGAAAGAGATGTGATGCTTCCCCCATTTATCTCCACCAGCCAATTTTAGTATAAAAGCAAGTATCAGATAATATCTACTATACAGCCACTATCATCTTATGTTGACACCAAGACTACTTCAACATCAAGACTGCCTACTCTGCTACTATTTGCCAGCACTATCACACAATATCCTAACAAAGTAAGTTTATTTTTTATATTTTCTCTGTCTGAAAACAGCAATTTCTGCTGGATTTGACCAGTTTCAAGAACAATGAAACCATTTTATGTAGATACAAAAGTTAACTGTTCAAAATTGATGCTTTTTACAAGATATTACAACTCTCAAGATAACACTTGAATAATTGAAATTAGTATTACCCTTATATATAAATTACTGTTTGATTCTATTGGAATTGCTTATCTAATCCTATCCAGTACCCTACTAAAGAAGTATTTTTTGGAATTGCTATTCTAGTTCATGAGTACAGTTTTGCTACATCTTTCTACTAATTTCCTTGTACAATATATACTGTTAGGTAGAATAGGTTGGAAGTAACGTTGGTTATTAGATGTTTAGTAATTTTTTTAAATGTTTATTCAATTGATGGTTAGTGATATTATTTTCGTTTTGCTCATACATTTTTCCTTTGCTATAATCTAACTTGTAAAGATAGATTTCTCTATTATCAGCTGTTCCAAAGATAGTGTAATTTTGAAGACTTTATAATTGGAAGAGGTTTTAGTTGAGCTTAGTAAGGAATCGTTTTGACAAGATCACATGTGTGCTCAACAAAGGGTAGAGAATAAACCTGCTCACTTGGGAATTCATGTATCTCTGCCTTACCATCCCACCTGTATTTACTTAATATTGTTCTTATTATTTTGTAGGTTCAGCTCCAATCTCAAGTGGGCTACCAACACCAAACTTCATCAGCCAAATTTTATTGAGGTGTGAGTTTGCTCCAGCTTCAAGACAGTAGGCTACCAACACCAAACTTCATCAGCCAAATTTTATTGAGGTGTGAGTTTGCTCCAGCTTCAAGACAGTAGGCTACCAACACCAATCTTCATCAACAAAATTTAATTGAAGTGAGTTTATTCTTTATATTTGCTCTGTGTAAAAAGACAAGATGTCTATTATATTCAAAAAAATCACAGAGCATGCATATATCCCTGAAAAGGGAACGGCAAATTCTGCTGGATTTGATCTAAAAAGTCCAGTATCAAGAACAATTGAATCAAAATCATTGTTAACAATTTTTTTAGATCTAGAAGTTAACTGTCCAAAAGATACTTTTGGAAAGATATATGAACGATCAGGGATGGTTAAGAACCATAAAATAATTGTTTTGGGGGGGGGTTATTGATGGTGATTATAGAGGAAATATCGGAGTCATGCTGTACAATTTGGGGGCAGAAGATTTCAAAATTACAAAAGGAGATAGAATTGCACAAATTGTTTTTCATAAGATTATCAATGACATAGAAAATCAGTTATGGTGTTATCAGTTATGGTGTGAAATAATGATTTCCTCATTTTTTTCTAGATGATTTCAATACTTTCTCTATTTCAACTTATACACATTCAAGGAGTGAACAGCATTGATCTATGGGAGAAGTTTATTCTATACCTTGAAAAAGAAGTTGCAAATAAGAAAAAACTATCAAATATTTTTTATGATATAGAGAAACTGTTCAAATGCATGAAATGTGGTTATCAGGATTCATCTTCAAGTCAGAAAAGTCTTTTGAATATATTGACTATTGAATTAGCATTAGATCGTTTTGAAGAATTTATTTCAACAGGGCTTTCAATTAAAAAATACAAATTGAAACTTAATGATGAAAAATACTCTCAAGAATTGTGTGATTCAATTGTGAAAATAGCTGAAAATTTCATATCATCAAATAACTGTAGTACAATAAATGAATCAGATAGTTTTAGTGATGATGATGATGATGTAGAGATGAGTGGGGATGATTCAGATTTTGAATCAATTTTTAATAAAATTAAGGGTAAAAAGTTTAATAATCAAACATTAACACAGTCATTCATGATTAGTGACCAGACAATACAGGAAATACTCACATGTGAGAGTGAAAATATTTCAAAGGGGGGAATTTTGGTGAAAGTTGGAATAACAGATGTTAATGATTTAAAAAATATTGATGAGAGTTCTAGGTGGAGAAAAATCAACAAAAAGGTTATATTTATTGCAAAGAACAAGAATGATGAAAAATTTATAAAAATTAATGATGGATTGAAAATATTTTTGAAAGAGTTATCTAAAAAATCTAATGTTTTAAAAGAATCACGCAAAATTAATGCATCCAATAGCAATATGCAAAATTGATTTGTTCTGTATCCATCAGATAGGAAAATGTATTCAAACATAATATTATTACATCACTTTTCTTCATTTTTTTTTTAGATAACAAATGAGAAGCAATGAGCAGCAATATTCATTTATTCAAGGGGGGCAGAAGAAAAAAAGATAGAATAAAAGTTACCACTGGTCAGTTCACAGAATTGGAGAGTGCATTCAATAATGCATTAAAGACTTATTATTACAAGAATGATAAATATAAGGATATTTGTAAGCTATTAATTGGTATTAAATTGGAAATTATCAACTTATTATCACTCATTTTAAATCAACATCAATGTTTAAAATTCAATATTCTTGTGGAATGTACATATAAGAAAAAATCAATTTCTCATGATTTCAATTATCAAGATCGCACTTTCAAAACCAAGAACATTACTATTGTAAAGTCATCAAATTTAGAGAATGTATTACAGTATGTTTTGAAGAAAATTTGTCATGAAGAATCTATATATGAAGGATATCAATCAGGATGGACACTTTCGAAAATTGATGGTGTTCTTATAAGAGTGAACAAATACAAACCTCTTAGAGGTAGATCTTATATTCCACTTCCTAAAAAAATACAAAATAAAATGGCTATAATAAACTGCAAGAATATTGATAACAAATGTTTTATGTGGGCTATTCTTTCTGATTATGTTCAGACCCGTCCTGAAAGGATATCATATCATCATAGAAATCCAATATGAAAATTCTATTTCAAAGGAATCTCTTTCCCCACACCAATCAAAGATATAAAAGTTTTTGAAAAGAACAACAAGTCCATATCAATAAACGTTTACTCTCTAGATGAAAAATAAGAAATATTTCCATTGAAAATATGTGATTATGAGAAGAGAAAGCATTTTGATTTATTAATATTGCAAGAGGATGGGAAATATCATTATTGTTTAATTAAAAATTTATCAAGACTCATTAGAAGTCAATTGACAAAACGTGAAAATAAAATAACAATTTGTAAAAGATGTTTCTCATACTTTGATGCAAGAGTGAAGAAAAATTTCAAAACCCACCAAAGATTATGTTCAAAGAAAAAAAAACAAAAGTTATAATGCCTAAGAAAAATATTTGTGATAATATTGGCCCAATAATTAAATTTAAGAATTATCAGAATAAGTTTAGAGTTCCAATAGTACTATATGCTGATTTTGAATGTTTATTAGTTCCATATTTATCTTGTACCCCATCAAGCTCAAAAAGTTTCAGTAATAAAACTCAAAGTCATCAACCATATAGTTTTTGTAGCTATCTAGTTATTGATGAAGAGATTCCTGAAAAGATAAAATCAAAACTTCCTAGTGAACCTTACCTATATAGAGGAGAAAATGTTGCTAATAATTTTATGCAATATATTACTAATTTGACAAATACAATTGGAAAACTGTTAAAAGAAAATATTAATATGACTTTCACTAAAAAAGACTTGCTGAATTTTAGAAAACAAAAATGTTGTGAAATGTGTGATGGTCAGTTTACAATGATGAATAAAGCAGTACGTGATCACTGTCATATTACAGGAAAATATAGAGCAGCTTTATGCAATAGATGTAATTTGCTTAGACAAAATCAAAAATATATCCCAGTATATTTACACAATGGAGCAAATTATGATAATCATATAATAATACGTGAATTAGGGATAGATGAGCATAACATTAATATTATCCCCAATTCGAGTGAGAAATACATTTCTTTCACAAAACATACATCAAGTAAACTATCAATAAGATTTATTGATACTCTGAAATTTATGAATACTTCACTTGATAAGTTAGTAAAAAATCTCCCAAAAGAAGAATTTCATCACATAAAAAAAACTTTTCCTCAAATGAATTTAGATTTGGTAACTTGTAAAGGTGTTTTTCCATATGAGTATCTAGATGATGAAGAAAAACTGAATGAGAAAAAACTACCTCCTATATCCAAATTTTATAGTAGCTCGAATAAAAAACATATAACTTATCAAGACTATATTCATGCTAACAGAGTATGGCAATCATTCAAAATACAAACATTAGGAGAATACAGTGATCTTTATCTAAAACTGGATGTTATTTTGCTATGTGATGTTTTTGAAAACTTTCGAAGAGTTTGTTTGAGTTCATATAATTTAGATTGTGCTCATTACTATACACTACCAGGATTCAGTTTTGATGCAATGCTTTCATATACTAAAATTGAATTGTAGTATAGCACCTGAAACTGTAAATATCGAAAAGTGAAACAAAAAAAAACCACAGCCTCGATTTTAATCTTTAATAGCTCAAATTGTTCGTTAGGATGTGTAGAAAAAACGCTATAAGTTTTCAGGGCGGGGAAAATTGAATTTAACCCTTTAAGGGTTAAAAAAGGGGTAAAAATGGGTAAAATAAAAAAAAAGTTATAAAATTTCGAAAAAAATGCGAAAATAATTAATTAAAGGCCCAACTTTTTTTGAAATATTAAAAATTAGTTAAATACCAATGTGAGATACAAAATGAGCTCAACGTAAGGGTTAAAAAGGGCACATTTATGGGCAACATTTGGTAACTTTCGTTATATTTCAATAAAATTTTTACTGCGTGTGTTTAAAAGGGCAGCAATTTAAAAAATGAATTGAAATGTTTGATACTTATATATTCCATCATCCAAAACCCAAAGGGCAGCCCTTAAGGGCAAAATGTGTATGTAGCGTTAAATTATCATAAAAATTTATTTGAATGTTGTTTTAATGGGAAGCAACTTAAAGAATTAGAACAAAAATTTTATAAATTCAATTTTCCCTGCAATTTTATGGGTCAAAGGGCAACCCTTAAGGGCAAAAGTGCTAAATTGCATTCGATTTTCATGAATTTTTATTTTTATTTTATTTTAAAGGGTACCGATATAAAAAATAATTTGAAACAATAATTAATGAAACCAAAGTACACTTTATTAATAAATAAAATATTTTTACAATTTTTTTAAATTGTTTAAAAAGTTACATTATTTAAAATATTCAAACAGTATTATCGTCTCCCATAGTAGTTGCTAATTGTTGTTCTAGAATGTCAGCGTTGTTGTTGAGGATTGGTTGTGGATTGTTTGTACAACCAAATTCTCTGCATTTTAAGCAAGCTAGTGAACAGTGTACACCTCCCTTTCTACACCCGCATCTGGATCCACATCCTGTCTCACAATTGCAAAATGAAGTTCTCAGTAGTTCATCAGGAGCTGCAGCTTTTTCCATTGGAATTGGAAGCAGTAAAGAGTTTTTCATTTCCCAACCCCATTGGGTAGGGTCTAGATTCTGTCCCAACCACGTTTGAACCTGTAAATATGTTCGCTTGAAATTTTGTAAGCAAGCATCTTCAGTTGGTATTAAAGATTCTAGTTTCAAGCTTCCTCTGATAGTATTTCTTATAACACCAGTTATATAAGAATGGCACCTGAAATCATTGATGGACTGAAACTGTGTACCATAGTAGGCTAAAACCATATATCTTCCTGCCTCAAAAATTTGTTCTTCAGTTCGATTTGGCAGTAAGAAAGTATTAGCATGATCGAACAGATATTCCGATGTTTCAAAAGTTTTAATAAAATTTTTTTTTTGTCAATTAAAATAGCTGCAAGTAGTGTCACACCCAGTAAAGGAATGTAACACTAACAGATATTTTGTAGCATTTGGATATTTTTGTACAAAACTTTTACTGCTATAAACTTTCAAGTCCACGGATCCTTGCGATGGTTTGTAGTAATAAATTTCCTTATCTTCTGCATGCAAACAATTTAATAAAATTAAAACATCAATGTCAGAGCATATTATTTCAACTTTTCCATCAAATTTTGTACTAGCGAAAATTGCTGTTTTAACAATAAGCAAATCAGCATCAGATACTGCTTGCTCAATGTGTATATTTCTTTCGATCAGTTTCTCTTTGAGCATTTCAATGAACTGTTGTTTATTTTTGCTGTTTAATAAGAAAAGGTCCCAACCTACCTCTAACTCTTTTCCTGGACTAATTTTATAAGCGTAAGCTTGTTTTTTTTTTTTTTGCTTCTCCTTGCTCTTTCTGCAGATTTTGTACCATCCTCACTATAGCCATCAAATACAACAGCCACATGCTCTCTGTAATTGTGGCGTATATACCAGTAAAAATTATCACATATGTCAGCAGATTTTTCTTTTTTATTCACTTTCATTCGATGTAGCAGTAAACCACGATCTATTACATATGTGAAATCGTCTGGGTGTCCAAAGCTATCAAAGTCTAAGGGCTCCACAAGATCATATAATTTAGATTTTTCACTTTTTCACATACCATCTTTATCAAAAAGTGTGACTGGATATGGAGCAAGTTCATACTGGAAATACTTAGCGAGATCTTCTGGAGAATCTTTTAATACTGATATATGCTGATACATTGCGTGGGAATGGATAGCTACCTCTGTACCAGAAATTTTTTTTTTGCTGTCCATCATTAAAATGGATCTTACGTTATTTTTTCGGGACAAGGATAATTCCAAAAAGTTTTGTCCATCATACTGGACCATAGTTTCAACTCCAACTTCAAATGCTCTGTGAACGTTAATCGTTTCATCTGCAACCACGCCACTGGACAAAGAAACTAACTCTTTATCAAATGGAAATGGATTATTTTCAGTGAAAAATTGTATTATCAATTTTACATCAGCAGCATCTCTTTTTATACGAGAATCTGTTGAATCTGCGTGCTGATGTGAAGAGTCAAAACAAGTTCCAGTAAATTTTGTGAGTGAAGCAACCGTTAGAGCAGTATCACATTTTCCTTCAATATGTTTGGCAACATTACTTCCTTCACAAGATGTTTTGAAAATGCCACCACCAACATGAATATCTCGCATTAAAGTCTGCTCGATCATCTGGTAAGTAGGTATACCGGAAAAAAATTTCTTTGTACGTCTGCAGGTCCAGTACCCATTAGCAATAAATTTATTATACTCACGTGGATTCATATTGTTTGGAAGTTCAGTCATATCTTGGAGATATAATTGTGCAGATTTTGCATAAGGGAAATGTCCAGCAGAATGGAAAAATGGAATCATGAGTTCCAATGTCTTCAAATGAAGATCCCAATTCCCTTGTTTCTCAGCGCTAATAAAATCGAATAAAATATTCACCATGTGATAATATGTGATCCATAGTTTTGCTGTTTTTCCGCAACTTTCAAGCTGAGTGAATTTCTTTCATAATTTTTGTAATTTTTTTAAAAATCTTGTGATTTGTAATGAAGTCAATATCCAATCTTGTTTCGTTATTTTCTCCACATTCGTGTAGCAATATTGGTTTTCTTCAGTGTCAAAATCGGTCATTCTATAATCGTCATTAAGATCTGCAAAGTCAGTATTCTCCCGCTCGATTTCATGGAAAATAATGTCTGCAAGAGCCAACTGTATTAAATAGTGTGCACATACTGCTCTAGCGTAAGCTTTGCCTTTCAACATAAGCTCAACTGAATTCTCTGCGTAACATGTTATCATCGCTTCTTTTAACCCGCTACCAGCCATATTGTGATCGAAGACACCCAAAAAAGATAAAATTGTGTGAAAGCCACCCAATCTTATTATAACTTTTACACCTTGGAACTCAAGTGGCAAAGCTTCTAAAATGGCCCTAGCTTTGTAGTACAGAGGCTGGTCAAAAGTGATAACGCAGGTTTGCATACCATTAGCTTTCGCTATTTCATAAGATTTACGCATACTTGTAAAAAGTGTATGAACATCGGATGGAGGTGAGTAAATAAATGGCAAATAATCGACAAGTGAAATTTCATATTCGTACTCACTTGTTAGATTTTCCATATAACCATTCCAACCTTCAAAATTCATATTGTTGTTATACTTTAGAAACATCCAAAAATTTCTAATGTTGGTATTTTCAGAAAATTTCAATGCCAATTCTTTATTAAGAATTTTAAATTTTAAATGTTTGTAACCATCCTTAATATTAACAGATCTAGTTTCTAAGGGAATTTCAACTTTTTTAGCAACTTCTTCGGCCGTTGGTATTTTCCACAAGCATTCGATGGCTTCTCGAGGACGAACTTTTGATTTGGGTGTTATAATAAATTAAAATACCTCCTAGGTTATGGAAAGTAGACTTTCCATCTAAAGTGTCGACATTAAAGTCCGCGTTGTCATATACGAACTGTAAAAAAGCACCATCATCAATATTAAGTTGTGCTTGCATACTTACAGAAGTTTCATAGCGCCTAACTTCGTTGTAAGAGCAAGAATAGCCTAAAGAATGGAATAAGTTAATCATTTTCTTGGAACCTATTGTTCGATGCAGAGTAATTCCTACAGCCAAGTGTAAGGGAGAATAAAATGATCTAGGTCGACAAGCAGCCACAATTGAATGAGCTATAGCAGTTACTTTTGTAAAATATTGGTCTTTAATGCTCTTCTTAGGCTTTTTACTGTCATAAATAATATCTTCCAGGAAATTAATTAATTCAATGGGAATATCTTCATTTATATCGGCAGAAGCTGATTCTACTGGTTGATAATGTGTAGGGCCATTTTTATATACTCTATTTTTATCGTCTATAAGGTCTCTAAGTATGTTTTTTGCAGCTTTTAGTATTTCCTCATTTTTTTCTTTCTTAGTTTTTTTTTTTGTTCTTCATACCAGTGATCGTTCAAAATTTGATCTCTTTTTTTTATAAATTGTATTGTGCTTTTGCAACCTAGAATGCTGATAATTTCAATTCCACTCCCATACTTTTTTTTCAGCTTTGCAGCCATTGTTCTTCTATCGGGAATATTATAATTTTCTTCGATAAGCTCTTCTAGCTCCGTAAAAGTAAATTGAGAATCCGGATTATTGTCCATGAAGTCAAATATAATATTCATTGCAGCATCAACTGAGCTTCGGTCATGAACATCTTTTTTTTCATGTGAACATTAAGATGACAGATTTGACAAGCAGTCTCTATGATATTTTTTATTTAGTTCAGTTACTTTTTCAACTTTACTTAATCTTTTGTAAATGTCAGAAAAATATTGACTACCAACTTTTTCAATTTTGTCAAGTATTCTGTTTACAATTTCATCATCTTGAACAATACAAAATGGCTTGGGATGCTTAGTGGCAATTTTCCTCTTTGTTGTTATTGACTCGCCACAAATGAAACACACATTTTCCCAATCAAATATTAATTTAGCCTCACTCAGAGAAGTCCTGGTTTTCTTCTTAGCAGGAGGGGGATTAGGACTGCATTCATTTTTCTGTTTTATGTAGGAATTTGTGTAAAATTTGTGGGTATACTTTCTTCTGCACTTATCATGAGCGTAAACACCTGCAGTGGTCATATCAAATTCTTTGTAAAAATTATCTTCTCTTTGTAATGATTTTTCTTTAAAATTGGCTAGCTGCTTCTTCCCAATTTTTACTACAGGGCTCTGAATATCTTCGTTACATTCGAAATATTTGCATATTAGGCATGATACTTCTCTTCCTTGTCCTTCACCTCCTGAATCATCCATATTTCCTGAGAAAAAATGAGTTTGCAGAAAATAAAATTACAATTTACAAGTAAAATTTATAAAATGCATAAAATTATCATTTATAAAACAAACTTTAAATTTTCTAAGCACAAGAAAAGCTTGTACACCCAATATACTGTTAATATACTGTTTAATTTTATGTATTGTAGTATGGCTCAGGCAGTTAAGTCATGTAGCAGAATACACATGAAAACCAAGTGGGTTCGAGCCTCCTTGAATATTTTTTTATTTATTTTTTTTTATTTATAATTTGATTTTTAAATCAATAGTTAGTTAATATATTTTGTAAATTATGTACAAATTTTTATTTATTTATAAAAAATATTGTTTTTGTAGTACAATGAAATTTTTTTAGGAACACGTGGACAGTGATGTACATAAATGTGTATAATTTGAAAAAGCAAGTACAAATTGCTGAAAATCTTACCTTATTAAGGCTCTAATAATAAAAATGAAGAATTCTTCGAAATATTTTGTTGTTTTTTATTAAAAGAATAATTATTTAATGCAAGCACATACAATTCCATACACAACAGAGAACGACTTGAAACACAACTATTTTTTATTATACATTACCAAAACATGGTATTAACGAACCACGGTACAAAACCTTGAGTAAATTACCGCGTTTGAAATTTTTTTGTACCCTACTGCGCAAGTATCCAACAACAATAGAAATCCAGACTCCTCTCTAGCGAACACGTTCTATGATCGGCATCATAGCAGGGCGCTGAAGATAAAATACTTGTTTTTTTATAACGAAAGAGAAGTAAAAACAAAATTTTTATGTTGAAAATTTATTTATAAAAAAATTACTTGTCGTTAGTATTTTTGTTTTTCAATACAAGACTTCTCAGCTTAAAATTTATGGACAAAATTGGAGCAATTAAAATTTAATTTAGGGCTAAAAATGGCCATGTTATAAGATACGTGGGTCCTACATGGGGAAAAAAAGTTTCGGAAAACTCGTGGAAATGGCAGCAAACATATGTGTAATTTTATTGTATACTGAATACATTTCCCACTCTTATTTTCTCTGGAAAACTGTAACATTCGTTGAAAAAATGCACGTTTTGAATTGCATAAAATTGTCTGGATCAAAAAGTGTACTTAGCAAGTACATCAAAATTTGTGTGAGTATGTGAAATTATATGTTTAAGCACCTGCTATTTGGATTTTCAGTTCGGAAATTTCCCTCGCTTTCCACAGACCATTTTCTTCCAGCCAAAAAAAAAATTTTTTCTTTTTTGGTCATAACTTTCCTTTGAAGAATGTTAGAGACCTCTAACTGGTCTCAAATTGTAGCAAATTTTTTGAAAATTAAAAAAAAAGGTCCCCACAATTTTTTGTGTACAAATTGCCATTTCTGAGAAAATTGGGGGTAAAGAGTGAAAAATGAGAGTTGTCAGTGACAGCGCCATCTTTGATGAACTGTAACTATTTTCCCAATAGCCGCAAAAAAAAGCTGATTTTTGTCCAGTTTCAATTAGCTTTCTTTTAAGCCATTAAACTTCATTTTCTGACGTGTACTTTTCGATTTATTAAGGGAAAACCGTGGATTTGAGGGGTGAAAATTCAAATTTTCAAACCACTGTAACTCCAAGGGAAAGCATTTTCAGGAAAAGTCGTAAGGAAGTTTTTTTCTTCAAATAATATGTAAAATACGATTCCGTTATTTTTTTTTATTTTCTGGTTATGGCTTAAGGGGGGGGGTTACCGTCCCATGGGGGGGAGAGTCCCCACCCTTGAAAAATGTAGCGAATACTTAAAACATACTAACAAAACATTCTAACTACAAAAAGTTTTAAATAAACCTGAGAAAATTTTATGCAAGGTCTAAAGCTTCAGGTGCTATACTATTGGAACTTTCAACAGATTATGATATGTATTTACTATTTGAAGAAGGGATACGTGGAGGAATTTCAGTCTGTATGAAAAGACATGCAATAGCAAATAATCCATTAATTGACGATCTATATGATAGAGATAGAGAGAGTTCATATTTAGTCTATTTGGATGCTGATAATTTATATGGATATGCTCTGTCAAGGCCATTGCCAAGTCCAAATTTTAGATGGATGACATGACACAAAAGGAAATTGACAAATTTAAAATAGAAAATATAGGACATGATTCAAACATAGGTTATATTCTTGAGGTTGATATGGAATATCCAAAAGAGCTGCATGACTATCATAATTGTCTTCCATTTTTACCAGAGAATAAACCCCCACCAGGAACAAAACAAAAGAAATTGTTATTAACTCTTGAGAACAAAGAAAACTATGTTTGTCATCATATGAATTTAAAACAAGCAATTGAGCATGGATTGATACTGAAGAGGATTCATAGAATATTACAATTTAATCAGTCAGAATGGATGAAATCATATATAGATTTCAATACATCCCAAAGACAAGAAGCAAAGAACAATTTTGAACGTGATTTTTATAAATTACTAAATAATTCTGTGTTTGGAAAATGTATGGAAAACTTGAGGAAGAGAATTAACATAGCCTTGGTTAGTTGTCCTAAGAAATTACAAAAACTAATTAATAATCCCACATTTGAAGATAGAACAATCTACTCTGAAAATCTTTGTGCAATTGAATCACATAAGAAACAGATTATTCTGAACAAACCAATATATGTTGGATTTGCTGTTCTTGAACTTTCTAAAACATTGATGTAATCTTTCCATTATGATATAATGAAAAAGCTTTATGGGTCATGTATAAAACTACTGTATACAGACACTGATTCCTTATTCTATGAAATTCAAACAAGAAATTTCTATTATGATGTAAGCAAGCAATTTTTGAATGATTTTTCCAATTATTCTTTAGATCATCCACTCTTTTCAAACAAGAATAAAAAAGTACTTGGAAAATTTAAAGATGAATGCAACAGTCAACTTATTAGAGAATTTATTGGGTTGAGATCTAAGCTCTATTGTTTTCAAATTCATTATGAAAAGAAAACTGTAAAGAAGAAAGCTAAATGTGTAAAATATAATGTAATTGAAGATGATATATCTTTTGATGATTATTACTTTGTCTTGAAGAATGATGAGAGTCAGTTGAACAATGAAGATAGAAAAGAAAGCATAGCCTGTAGATATAGGAAGATGAGCACATTCAGATCTAATGAGCATATTATAAATACAGTGAAAAGTAACAAAATTTCATTAAGTAATCAGGATGATAAGAGAATTATTTGTGAAGATGGAATGAATACTTTGGCCTATAGACATTTTTCATTGAACAAAGATTAAAGTAAAAAAAAAAATGAACTAAAAATACCATAAGCATCAATTTTCATAACCATCTTCTTCACTGTTCAGTTTTTATTCATAAAAAAAAGTAAAAAAATATACTATTGTATTCATAGATTCTATTCATTTTTTTCAGATGGCAGGAAAAATTTTGAACATCCTTGTATACCATATTACTAGTAAAAGTATACACATTACTTATGATTTGAAATCCAAAAAAATGGTAGTTTCAAGTTCATTTGGTAGGACTATAGTAGATATGGATATAGAAGAGGTAGAAGAAAATATAGAATGTAGCATTTCATTGATAATAAATGATGATATTCATTATAAATTAAAAATCAATTTTAATGAAATAGAAGTAATAAGAAGTGAATATGAATCAAACCTGCACTATTGCAATATAGATATTCATTTGGAATAAATAAATGTGTTATTATTTAAATATAATATGAAAATGTTATTAAAATCAAAGATAATATTATGCTCTCATTATATTTTTCATCAATAAATCTATTATCAGCAGGATTATTGTTTTTTTTCCAATACATATTCCTCTCTATCCTCTTACATCACTTATTGATGATAATTGAAAAAAAAATAGTTCTTTAATTGAAATGGGGAAGGACTTTGAAGAACTATTTTTTTTCGAAAAGAATCATCTATGATGCAAAAGCATGTATTGCTACTCCTGGTATAATGTGTGTGCTCACAAGGTCACTCATAATAGCCTAATGTTTGTTAGCATAGATAATTTTTTATCATAATCTAATTGGACTCAACTCTTTGGATCATAAGGAAAGCTCAAAAATGGTTATCATTAGCAATTTTATTGGTTCAAAGTAGATATCCACTGTGGTGTAATGGGTAGCAGTCTTATCTGTTATACT
This sequence comes from Nilaparvata lugens, assembly GCF_014356525.2. Taxonomy (NCBI): domain Eukaryota; kingdom Metazoa; phylum Arthropoda; class Insecta; order Hemiptera; family Delphacidae; genus Nilaparvata; species Nilaparvata lugens. The sequence goes on from NC_052512.1 coordinate 43,215,704, forward strand.
CAAGGTCCCTGGTTCGAGACTCAGAGCTATACTCTTAGGAAAAGTATAAGGTAAGGTAAGTATCATCAAACCTGAAAGATCTACTACACCACAGAGGATATATATTTTTTTTGTTTGTATGATGTCACTGAGCATTCAAGAATAAAATACACATACTAGAGATTGATGATCCTCTTTGATATTTTTTGTTTCACAATATACCTCTGCTGATTTTTGCAATTATTTCTTCTGTGTGAGCAGTTAGCAATAGACTAATATGTATGACAAGAGTCCTCTTCTATATAATTTACTCTATTCTAGAGTGGTGGTGAGGTAGATGGAAAAATAACACATCTAATCAAGATAAGTGATTATTTATTGACATGAAAAGGTTGCGACAAAAATATCTATCTTCAAACATAGACTGCATAATCCAATTGTGAGTCATGTGTACAATATTAAGTGCACAAAATGGTGGTGTATCCAAGGTGGCTTTAGTACTACCAGTCAACTTCATCCTCACAGTCTCCAGATAGTGGAGTAGGTAGTGTTCTGGGCAGTAGATTCCTTTTCCAGTACTAGTCTTCATCAAGCTCTCGAGGTTAGGCATCTTGTGGTAGAGATAGGAGGATGTCAAGTCAATGTACTCTATATTCTCCTTATCATCCAGCTGCAACAGCATGTCCAATAGAGTAATTGTTTCATATCCATAGACAACGATCCTGATTGTTTGCTCCAAGTTGACACCTAACCATCTTCTAACCATGTCACAAACAATTGGTTTCAGAGCTGTGTATGGAAGATGTTCTTGACCGGCTCCTTTACCTGACCATCGCAACCCATGTTTAGCTCGGCTTAGATGATTGTTGTCAAGCACCTCACTTGTTGTCAGCAAATTTTCAGGGTAGGGTGGCTTGAAAAAGTAGTGATGAGTTGTTACATGATGATCATCTTCACATTCGAGTACAGCCATCTCCTTCACAATAAACTCATTGTTCACTCCTTCAAATCCTTGGAAGTTTATCAGGTAGAGTGGTAATGATCCAAAAATGTCAGTGGCCCTCCTGGGTATATAATCATTCTCATTGATCATAGCAGTTAGATCAGTTGTACTTGTAGAAGCATCCTTCATTAAGGGTCTGCTGTTATAGATGCCTGGACAACAGCCTACAACATCTTCACCATCACAGATTTCTCCATCTTCTCTATCGGAAAAGCCAACAGTTCTTTTGAACATGACTGTCTCACTCAATGCTCTAGATAAAAATGAGCAGTAGATTGCTCATACATAACATTTATATTGTCAACAGCTATTCCCCTCCTAGGCAAAATTTACAATGCCTGTCATTGGTTTGTACTCTCTAATTGTTTCATGAATCATCAAACAGTAGGCACGTGTATTTGCAGGAATGTTTTCAGTTGCTTCAAACTCCACTCTGACATCAACACTCCCAGCCTTGAGAGTTTCATTTTGACGGGAACAGTCAATAGGAAACAGCATAATCTTTTTGTCTTGCAAAGCACTCTTCTCAAACAGTGGATCACTTAGTCGGAAATCTCCATGGTTGTAGACTCCATTGAAAGCAGTGTACATATTGTACACTCAATTATCATCACCATCAATGCTCTCATATGGATAATATTTATTGTTTAAAAACACACGAATATCTTTCATGTTACACTTATCAAATTGTGATGCATTCTTAGTGTCATCACCTCTCCTTGCAGTTTGTAGTCCAATAAAAATATACCTGGGCTTCTCAGTTTGTGAGGTTCTCTTGACAGTCCAAGTATGTTTTGTAGTTTCAGGCATGGATGGGTACTCACACACTTCCCAGTGTCGGAATGGTATAGACACAGGTGTATCATCCTGTACCAATTTCAATAGACATAGCTCAGCTTCTTCAGTTACCTCCACATAGGGCATCCTCCAAACAAGTTTATCAATTATGATCTTTCCAGCTGCACTGAGACAATCTTTATCATTGGAAGAACGTCTCAGCACCAATTCTTGTTTCACATTCAACATTACCCTTCTGTAGTCCTCTGCAACCCCAAGCAGATATCTGAGTGGCACATCCATAACAGTAGTAGAAGTATTATTTGGTGCAAATGTGCCAAGACCATTGGTAGCATCATACTTATAACCAGCTCCTTCCATCTTGGTCAGCTCATCTCGCTCAAAGGTCATTGTATTTTTCATAAGGCTAGTGATTCCTGGGTTGCGGTTGCTGTCCACTTCAACTCCATTGATCTCATAGCGTATTTCAGAAAACAGGTGGGCGAAGAATCCTGAGACACATGGTGAACCACCTAGAGCTTGATTTGTTGTACTTAGCGCCTTGTACTCTAGGTGTAGATAGCTTTCAGAAGGTAGTATGTAGATATCCTGTTGTTGAATTGGAATCCTGATCTCATCACTAGCTTTGTAGTCTGTGCTGTAGGGCATATGGGAATGGTACTCAAAACCAGTAATGCAATCATCAGAGGTGGGACCACTTCTTGTCACATCTAAAACTCTCATTGTACTTGTCCAACTTGACAGCCTCTCTGTTGTAAATAGTTGATGTTCCTCAATGTTAACCCAACAGAGGTCAAAGGCATAATGAAGTTTTCAACAATTGCAGTCCTTTTATCTTGTTTCTTCAATTCAATGGGCTCTCCATCATTGTCGATGCCTCTACTCTTCTTCTCAAACATAAGTACCATTATGAACACATTGTCTAAGATGTAGGGTGATGTTTATTACCTCGTCTCTGAATTTCACAATATGTCCGTCCTCATCAACAACCTCGAGTGTAATGTCATTGATCAGTTTGGTGTTCACAGGTAAATAGACAACATTTCGCACAGTGACAGTCATTTTATAGCCAGGGTCCACAGATGGGTAAAACTCATAGAGAACATGATCTTTTATGCCATTTGAGTAGGAGCCACTAACAATGTTACACTTTACATGTACCACATTGGGACGACTGATTTTCACAGTTGAGTCACCTCTGGCCACACTGTTGGCTTCCACAGTTCTATGTGGACCAAAGCCTAACAGTTTACCAATTGAGTTTTCTGGTTGAAAGCTTAACTTGGCACTGCATAAAACCATACACTTCAATGTTGATGGATCCACATTAAGATGAGAAGTAATTCCACGTCTCCACATCCTTGACTCCAACAACTCTTTAATTGTATGAAACCCAAAACTACCTTCTGGTGATGATATATGTTGCAGAATCAATTCCTGCTCAGTTTTTATTTCATCATTATCAATAGCTCTTCCTTTTCGAATAACTGACTCCTTTTTAACATCAGCCTGAACTCCTTCCTTGACTATATGATTGTTAACAAAATTTGTCCCAACTGACAACTTCACTATCTTATTACTTATAGGACTGTGATCATGATAATAGTTCTTTAAATTTGGTCTCTCATCTGATGACAGTCCTGCAAGTTCAAAATGGGTTATAGAAGAATCATCCACAACCTTTTCCTTTCTCTCCTGTGCTGGTTGAGTTGATGGTTGCAGGGGTGTTGATGCTGGTACATAATAGTGCAAGGTATTGTTATAATTGAACTCAACATTAGGTATAGAGTTACAGCTTGTAAAGCTGATAAGTCCAACTTCCCATTCACCAATACTTGTATCAATTGGTGGGTAGAATTCACTTTTCAGTATTGACCTCTTTCCTCTAAAGCACAACATCATGTTGAATGCACAGTATACTATTGCACAATGTTTATCAATAGGCTCTTACTCTACATTTTATACTATTTAGAAGACAAATAGGGTAATGAAGAAACATATTGTATAGATTTATTCTCATCAACTAAAAATTTCAAACATAAATGTCCACGATTGTCCACAAACATGTGCTCGATTGGGCAGAGCAATTATTGTCTTTTACCTTTGCATTGATAGCGATAAGCTCCGTTTCCTAACTTCTGTTGTTGTTGACGTCTAAGATAGAGACCTTTCCCCTTCTTAGAAGATGTCTTCTTTGTTACCTTTTTGCTATTTCTCAGACCTCTACCACGCTTTGATCCTCCTCCAAACTTTGCTTTAGCCTTCATGATGTTGGTTACTGCTAATGCCGCTGCTCTCTCTGTCAATCCTGCATCTGAAGATGTTGCAATACTCCAAGTTCGTTCTGCCAAGATGTTGTCTGCTATTGCTCAATTTGATATATCACTGTTCCTTGAATATGCAATGTCGTGCTCCTTGCAAGCTTGATCAAGTTTGTTGATTCCTGGATCACCTCTTGCCAACCTTTTATCAAGTTTTGTGCCTGGGCCGCAGTACTGATAGCCTGGGAGATGGAGTTCAACTGGTAGAATATTGATTGCTTTGTTAACTATTGTACCAGCAGCGTTCTTGATAGCTGAGAGAACTCCTCTTCATTGATATCTCTTTCTTGCTTCATAGACTGCCATCTAATGCTTAACATCAGTATTGTCACTTGATTTTATACCATCAGGTGGGTTTGGATCTTCAACCACATGCATCAAAAGCTCAATGAATGAAATTTTCATTCTTGCTCTATCCCAACCTTCTACATTCTTCAAAACATTTTGAAACTCTGGAATACTGAATAGAGCATCTATATAATTCTCAAAGATCATAGTGACAAGCTTTATAAATCTTTTGTCTAAATAGCGTTTGTTCACTGCATCTAAGTCTAAGTACTTGTGATGTCTCAGAATCTTTTGTCTTTGGCAGCCATGACCAGATAATATCCTTGCATGTGATCAGATTTATAGCATCCATATCATTTCGAGGATGTGCAACATTAATCACCCACCTGTGGTGAGCATTAATATTACCCAAGGTATCAATGATTCTTTTACGACTCTTACTCATTCTACTCTGCTACTGTAACACTGTAAGCTAAGCATAGTAACAATATCTTTTTATATTACAACTAGTATGCAGGTTTGCCAACTATATAGCCTCCTTTAACTAATTCTTCCAGTATTGAATTTATTTCATTCTCATGCCCTGTGTTACCAACTGCTTTTGACTGATCCAACAACCTAAGTCTGTCAACAAGTTCATTGAGATCATTATAGTATATATATTCAATCTTTGTATCATTGTTTGCCACCATATTGAATGGTGTTACTAGTCCTAATCCACTGACTATACTATATTTATTCTTATGTTCATCATTCTTCAACAACTTGCGAATTGTCTTCTTATACTTGACATCATTATAGTTTATAATACCACCATCTGGAGCATAATTTTGTCTATAAACATTGGTCCAATTGAGAATACATTTGTATGCATTCTCATCAGCATTCAAAACAAGTTGTTTGTTGGGTCTCTTTTTGAAAATGAGTTCACAAAGTCCAGGTGATGCATCAAAAATCAGATTGATTTCTACATTTTCAGGATCAGTAAGAATAATCTTATCTCCATCTGGTCCAAAGGTTATAATTTTGCTGCCTAGAAAATACTCATTTCCTATTACTTGTGGACCGAATGTAGTATCATTGGTATGATCTCTCATCATTGCTATTTGAATATAGGGACCCACTGGTGTGCTAGCCACTCCAGATTCATGTAAAAGATTTTGCATTACTTCATGACCGCAAGTATTGAGTACTTTCTCAATACTCTGATTCCCCTCCTCTTCACCACCATCGCCACTCAAAGTATCATCTTGACCTGACCACAAGTTCCTTGCAGCTCTTGGAGTACTTATAGCTGGACTTGAGCTTGCAGCTGCTTCAAATGATTCATAGGCTGGTGACTCCTCCCCAATAATACCAAGTTGTGGTGGTAATGCACGCTTCAAAGGTTTGGGTTGAATTCGAGTTGCTGGTGGTGTAGGTTGTATAAGATGATGTGGTTCTGTTGGTGGTGATAGTGCTATTGGTTGTTGTTGGGGAGAAGGTAATGGTAATGACTGTTGTTTTTGTTGGAGAGCTTCAACTATGTTAGCAAGTGGTTCAGTAAGAGGTTTAAAGTGTGTTGCATGCTGCTCCTCTGCCAACTCTCTTCCAAGTGTGAGCTCCTTGTGCTTCCTCTTGATGTTGCGTTGCAGCTTTGCAATCTCCTTGATGGTGGGAGCAATTTCCTCAACTGTTTTTTAAAGGAATCTCTTCTTCACATCCATCCTGCTTGCTATATAGTGATAGACTGATGCTTTGCACAACTATGCCTCAGTTAAAAATGTATCAATACTATTTCTGTAGTGCCCTCTATTCTTCTCCAATGATCAATCAATGACAAGAAATGAATGGGTAGCTGATGACCAGACTTTGTTACACATGTTCTTGAACTGATCAAAGGTCATATCAGCACCCACATGATCTCTGTACAAATGTCTCATATTTAGTTCATCCTGTTCAAATATGATTAGAAAGTTTGCATTGTCACAAACCAACTGTTTGGGTATGCGACTATAGGTCTGTGCTAAGTAGAACATATCAACATCGCTGTGGCATGCAGCACTAAAGTATTGTCTGATAAAATCTTGTTGTTCACAGATAACATCATCAAAAATTATTATTGAGTTGGGTGACAGTTCATGTGGAGCAGGAATTTCTTCACTTGTATCACACTCAACATAGCTTATCCCAGCCCCTAGTCCTTGCATAATAGTACGCAATAACTTGTACTTTGGTTGAAAAATTGTTTTTGAGAATAGGTAGATGTTTGAAAAGTGAACTCCATTGCTATCAAAAAGCATATTGAGTAGCATGTTAGTTTTGCCACAACCAGATGGACCACATATGATGCATCTAATATGATTGGGAAATAGAGGCCCATGTCGTTTCTTCTTCTTCATTTCTGATCCAACAAGTCCACAACCTTTCACCACCTTATCAAAATCAATAATTGTAAACTTGTTATTCTTCTGCACTACCTGTTTCATTGTTTCAAATACACCAGATCGTTTTTATCAATCCACGAGTTGTGGCTGCTATCATATCCTTTCCAATGCACCAGCAGCTTGTTCCCCCTCCTCTTCAACACTTTAGCAATTTCAAAAGCACTAGGCACCTTGGTTTTAACAATTTCCTGTGAATAGAATCCTCCTTGCACTGGTTGACCTCTAACGTCCTCAAGCTCATATGTTATAGGTACTGTGGATCGTACATGTGTTACTGTGAACAGCTCATTTGACCAATTGGGTAGATAGCCCTTATCAAAAATCTTTTTATACTTGCTGATTCTAACCTTGTCACCAGGCACAATTTTCTGATGAGGACCTGGATAGAACATGTTTTTAAGTTTTGTATTCAACTCTTCTTGATAAACTTTATGCTGTTCACTGAGTCTGGAAAGCAATTTTTTTTTATGCTTCTTCCCAACATCAGCTGGTCGCATACCAATTGTGCGATGAATCCTACCATTGTACTGTTTGAGAAGTGATGTTAGGATATTTATCCAACAATGGGTTCCCTGCTCTGTGAATTTGGTCCACATTAATTGTTTAAGTGTTCTATTGAATCGTGCCACTATTGATGCCTTTTTATCGAAAAAGGTAGAGTAATGATTAATACCATACTTTTGCACAAGATGTTGAAACTTTGAATTGAACCATTCCTTACCATCATCAGTCTGTAGATTTTTCATTGGATATTGTTTGAATATAGGATGCATAGCTTTGATCACTTCATCTGCTGATTTGTTTTTTATTGGTATTGCTAGAGCATACTTACTGAGACAATTAATCACTTTGATTATATACTTGTAACCTTTGTTCTGTCGAGAATATGGAATCATTTCAACAATGTCGGCTTGATAGAGGTCATCAAGACCTTTGACAATTACTATCCTAGTTGGAAAATTACGACGAACTTGTCTGTGCAGCTCACCTGCTATGGTAGCCTTCTACATATTGTATAGTCTTCAATAGATGTGACTTATTTTATACTATATCAACCTTGAAAAGATAAATATAATACATTCTCCAAGTTATACTGAATAAATGTGTGTGATGATTGGTATCTTTCTTTCCATGAACTTTAGTGTTGAGGGTATATGAAAAATAAAATAACAGTTTGATTGATAATACAGTTTATATAATCAAAGTCAAACATAATAATATAATTAAATTGTAATCTTCCATTTTGTTTTTAATTATTTCCACTACTTATTGATTAATCATCCAGGTTCAACAACACCCAGTCATACATTGCCCCTAGATCACAAACCATTTCACAGTAACATCGGCTGTATGGAAAAGTCAGAATAACCATTTGATCATTCATTGTTGCAGAGGTAAACTGAAGCATGTGGGAAAATCAAAGTCATTGAATCAAGAAAGTTCTCCAAAGATTTGAATGGTTCACAATTTTCTTCTCTATACTCAAACAGTAACTCCACAGTCCACCTGGTGCTCATGGTAAAGATGCAGGAACATGAAGATTCAGAGTTGTCTGCTGGCCCCATTGCAAATGGGTGGTACTATTGATGAATGAATATCTGTTTCAATGTTACTGATATCCAACACTGGAATTAATGTAGAAGATTGTGAAAGGTCTTGACAGTATAGTGTACAAACCTTGACTGAAGCATCTATGATAGATTTAAGAATTCTAGTGATGAAAATGTTGAGTGAAGGCAGCTGTATAGATTATATGTGCAGTGAACATGTTTGCACAAGTCCTCTTGTATCTCTGCTCCACTTGCTAGCTTCATGTACCACTCCTTAATATCCTTCTTCAAAGTTTCTCCAACCTTCCCAGTTGATAAAAGGCATTGTTGCATATGGAATATGTTTGATGTGTCCAGTCCATACTCCCTTGATTTAAGGAATTCTTCAGTCCTATACTTAGAGTCCAGCTCCAGTGCATTGATACTTAGTACCAGCATAAGACAGAGCACAGTTTGAATAGTGTTGTTACCATGATCCATGATTATGGAATGATGACATTCACTCACTCCATTCTTTTTTTATATTCATACCTTGCTCACTAGTGGGATGGCATCATCAGTTATCAATAGAATGTGCAAATCCAAAAATTGAGCAGTCTTCGGGTAAAATATTACATAATAAAACATTCTCATACTAGAAGTTTTATTTTGATAGTTGATAGTATGTTCGAATCATATGATAGTACTCATGAGTTGATAGTACTTCCAGATGATACCAGCTTTTGACTGATACTAGCTTCTGGTTAATAGTACGTTCCAATCATAGGATAGTACTCATGAATTGATTCTTCTACAAGATGATACAAGCTTCTTTCTAGTTGTTGGTTCAAGTGAATTGATATTCTAGAACCTACCTTGAAGTACTGGTGAATTGATAGTTCAACCGATTCGATAGTACTCCTGATTTTATCCATCAACTGAATTGATAGTTCAACCAATTTGATAGTACTCCTGAGTTGATCCATCAACTGAGTTGATCCTTCAACTGAGTTGATCCATCAACCAATTTGATAGTACTCCTGATTTGATCCATCAACTGAGTTGATCCATCAACTGAATTGATAGTTCAACCGATTCGATAGTACTCCTGAGTTGATCTATCAACTGAGTTGATCCATCAACCGATTTGATAGTACTCCTGATTTGATCCATCAACTGAGTTGATCCATCAACTGAATTTATAGTTCAACTGATTTGATAGTACTCCTGAGTTGATCCATCAACTGAGTTGATCCATCAACCGATTTGATAGTACTCCTGATTTGATCCATCAACTGAGTTGATGTTTTTCAACCATCCTTTTCATACTACTTTTCTCAAAAAAAAATAATTCATCGATTTAAAATGTCTAGAAAAAATCCTGAAATAAACATAGAGCTTCCTGTCCTATTGTACCGTGACGTGTTGTCCTGGAATGTGAGTGTGAGCTCTGTTATTAGGTCTGGCTTCAACTGTCTACAAGAAAGATACATTTTCAAGATGTTTGATGTTTTTGAATGGGTAGCATTATAGTCAACTGTTTACTAACATTGATGGAAAGATACTTTTTCAAGATTTTTGATGTTTTTAAACGGGTAGTATTATAGTCCACTTGACTATCCTTGGAATGCATAATTTCTAAATGCCTTGCATATACATCAACACACATTTTAAAAAAGAACATACCTGTCAAATTTGATGAAAATCTATTGATGCGTTTTGCCGTAAATGTGGAACATATAAACATTTAAACATAAAGAGAAATGCAAAACTGTCGACTTGAATCTTAGACATCACTTTGCTCAGTCAATTTCAGTCAAGAATAGCAAACCAAAGTTAATCAAATGCTGATTTTATGATTCCACAAAATTTTATTGACCGAGTGAAGTGAGGTCTAATATTAAAGTCGACGGTTTGGCATTTCTCTTTTAAATGTTTATATGTTGTGACGATTCGTTCCAAAGGCTACTTAAAAAACTAATTCTTTGAATCATATTACGAAAATCAAGGCAGAGGCAGCAAACAATCTCGAAATATAATGGTTATCAATGTTACCACTAACTGATAACAATATCAAATTGAATCAGTCTCTTCCAGTAAACCAATTGAGTTCATATTACTTATTATATTATTTATTCTATTAATTTGTGAAATTATTATATTAAAATCACATCTATAGGTTAAGGGAATGTTGTGGTAAACCTAACCTAAAACTTTTGAATGCTTAGAACACCAATATAGAGTCAAGATCGTTCAGACCTGCTTATTGTATAATATAATGTGAAGGCATGTTTATTTGTGAATTATTATTTTTCCTTATTGTGTAGGAAAAAAGTAATCTATAATAATAAGCTAATCAAAATCATTAGCACAATAAATGAGTTTATTTTTGAAAAACAAATTATAAGAAAGATATTGTATTCTGATGTACAATAATAACAAAAAGTTACAAATACTCTTTGTATGTAAGTCTACATTGACAAACAGTATTATTCAATTTAATTACATTTATTGTTTGGTTTATCAACAGATAAATATTAAATAGAAGCAATCTTGCTAGATTTATTCCTCTTTGCACGAACAACCAATCAGAGAACAAAGAAAGGGATACCAAAATTTGAATTGTTGAGTTGATCTATATCTTTGTTCGGGTTGCATTGGCTCTTTATCAGAATAACAACCAGGTAATAATTCTAAAATCGCTTTATTTGAGCTCAATATTATTGGAACACTCCAATCCTACATCTGGGATAAACTACAAATTTCTCAACCAATTAAATAAATTCTCAGGTCTGATATTACACAGAGGGGCATATATTCATGTACCCATAAAAGTGAGCACTTCCATAAATTCATCTATTTTTTGTGTGGTCCATGCCCTCCCTGGAGCTAGGCCTGTCACACATGGCGCCCAGCTCAGAGCTTTGAAGAGGCCACTGATTGATTGCAGAGATATTGTTGTTCTGTATATTACAGCAACAAAGATAGGGAAAATTTTTGGGAACTTTACTATTGTAAAATTTTCCAACCCCGGTTATAAACTGTGTTATTATAACCTCCATGAGTCGAAAGTATTATCTTGAACAATCAAGAATCAATAAAAAATATGTCACACACAATCATTCAATAATAAAAGTCAGCCATTTAATAAAATTTGAGGGAAAGGGCGAACTTGAAGATACCTCATCTAGGTATGTTTCTAGGGCTTGAGAGTAATTATCATAAAGATCAATTCAAAGGTCATTCCTTCTATTAGTGTTAGTAATTGTGCTAGATTCTATGTTAATGATAAATGTCTATTCTCATACCTGTATTCGTTCAAACATCTGCAACTGTAATTTTTGTTCACTTGTCACAATCACTTATTCCAATTCGCACTTGTTCTGATCAACAATTTCATACACTACAATTGAATCAATTTCTCCGTGCACATTGTATTATCTTCACAAGTTCACCATGGATGACACCAACCCGAACTCGTTCATCTCCTATCCGGACATACATAATTTGGAGCCCGTTGCCAGAGATGCTGTGATGCCCAATGCGTCAGTCCCACTGACTACTCCTAGCCATGATGATTATGGAGTAGGAAATCCGTGAGATCGAGATCCCAGCAGTGTGAGCTCAGTCGGATTCAGTTCAGAGAATTTGAAACAGCATTCGTCCACCCAGATAGAGCTACAGGATGTGCCGGCCACTTCATCTCTGTGCGCCACCCCTCCAACACCTGCAACCGGAAAAGAAATATCAGTCGATGATACTCGTGGAATTCTGTCAGTGGCACTGGCAAACAGCACCATGAACACAACTGAGCAAATGTTGTTCATGTTCGAGGAAAAGCTGAAAAGAGACCAAGAGGAGCAGAGGGAAAATGAGTGCAAACGGCAAGAGGAGAGAGACAGGGACAGAGAGGAGCAGAGGGAAAATGAGCGCAAATGGCAAGAGGGGAGAGACAGGGACAGAGAGGAAATTAGGCAGATGATTGCTAATATGGGAGCTCTCTCGAGGCTAAACTGGCAACACAGACAACGCAGCTGACTACCATGATGGATGATAAAATCAAGAGTTTCAATATTAAGATCCGAGCCAACATAACCGCCCAAAACCTGGAATTAGAAGGAAAGGTGGCCACCAAGGTAATGGAACAAACCCACAAGGTAGAACTTTGCCTACAACAATATACCCTTGGGGAGAGAAAGCCCACTCTACCGATTGCAAGGACCCACAATCTACATTGGACATCATTCACTCTACCAGATCTGAGGCCACACCGGAAATAGCGTGCACCACACCTATAGAAGATGTAAGCTGCCGCATGGACCCCCGGAATGACCTGCAAGAGACCCTGATAGAAAAATTAAATATGTTACCTTTGACTTCAACCCACCTCTTATGCAGTAATCCTGGATGGAGTATGTGCACAACAACCCCAGGCCTCCTTGAAGTCCAAGTCGAGCAGCACCAGTCACAGCACTCTCCCCCGGATCCACCTGCAAGCAGAACACCCATAATTATTGAAGATGACTTCTCACACCACCACTAACCAACAGTAAACAGGAAAAATCCACAACTCTCAACAAAAACAGAACTGAAGCCTACCAAGTTAACAGTGCCCTTAACCAAACACTACCCAAGAGGAAAAATGTTTGGAAAAAGGCAAAGACGCCCTGCGCATGTCTGCTGGAAATCGAATCTGCGTAATCCATATCAGAAATACAAACTGATGTTTGGAAACATGCCTCAACACACTCAGCATACCCGGTGGAAACATGTTCAAAGAACTATACAAATGAAAAGCAGATTCATTTGTGAAAAAGTAAAAGGACATCCCAAACATGAGCGGTGGAAATTAACTAAATCCAACACAACCGTTCAGGAGAAACGGATAGTTACTGAAAGGATTCGTTCACATTGCCGGCATACACAGTTCAAGAAGGCAACAAATAATTGGACTGTCAAAATCAAGGGTTATCATGCAGTATTACCACAATTATAGGAAATAAAACCGGAATGGAGGGCAGCTGACTAAGAATTTAAATCAACTTCATTCAAACCGTAGTAAAACTTCATATTTCCACAGTATTGTATACATTAAACTTCATCTTGGCCATCAAGATCGCCTCCAATCACAACAATGTCAGCAGAACCTAAATGCATCTCATATTATCTATTATTACTATATTTATGGAGCCAGCATTTATTCAACTTCAATAATCATCATATAACTACATGAAGGATCTTCATTGAAGACAACTTTAAAATAACATCAAACCCTACAGAAGAATGTGAACAATATAAACAATCAACAAATAGTAAACAAACCAATCATCTTAAACTACTTCAATTTACCTCCAACAGATATCCATCAGTTTGGCTTCACATCAACTGTATTTCATCCCAAAGCAACCTGCAAAATAGAAATTAAAATTGATATTACACCGTGAAAATTTATAATATACTATAGCATCATATATGAGGTTAGTATATTATTAGGTACCGATCCTATCTTTTGAATTGTTAACCATCTTCAAACATAAGATTCATTTAGAGTCCTATTGGAATAAAGTGTACTAGCTATTATAATATTTTAAAATGACAAAAACTATAACTGAAGTTATAATAAAGCATTTATTCATTGTATTATGTTGTGAACAGCTTCACTGCAATCCAGTGTGATAAGAAATTTAGACACTGAACAAGGCTTGAAGGTATATCAAAACTTTGATAACCGCTAAATTTAAGTGAGTAAGAGAAAAAAAATGTAAACATGAGATAAATTACTGTAAACAGATATTATCAGAAAAACTTACCTTCTCAACCATAAACATGCTGTTCATGTCAACTTCATAGTTTTTTTTTTTTTTTTAAGATTACGTCCTAAAGACTCCAGTCATGGAGTGTAAGACAAGTCATGTTATTGCATAATAATTCTAACACTAAGTAGTTCAACCTAGTTTAGGGTTGAAAGGAATTCTTGTACACTATAAAAAGCTCTATCAACTAAATATTTTTTAATTTGTTTTTTGAAAATCTTCAAATCATCATTACTTTTCAAGATTTGAGGTAGCTTGTTATAAAATTTCCTACCAATATAATCTGGTTTTTGTTCAAATAACCTACTATTGTGACCCATTATATGATAATCTGCTCTGTTTCGCGTATTATACTCATGAACATCTGAATTCTGGATCACACCACTCGTTTTCACATGCATTACAACTTCATATACATACAAAGATGGCACAGTTAATAGACCAAGCTTTTTAAATAAAGGCCTACAAGAGTCTAACCTATTCACTTTCTCTATACATCTGAGTGCCTTCTTTTGAATCTTAAACACCCTGTCCATATTTTGTTGAGATGAATTACCCCATACTAAAATAGCATACCTAATATGAGATAGTATAAGTCCATGGTAAGCAGTTAACAGTAGTTTTTTATCATTCAGCCTAGCAAGCTGCCGCAGGACAAATACCCCAGATGATATCTTATTACATATCCTCTCAATGTAAGGATGCCATGTTAATTTCCTGTCCAATAAAATTCCCAAGAATGCTACTTTCTCTTCTTGGTCTAATTCATTTTCCTCTACAAACACATTTATTTCTCTATCCTCTACTGAATTATATTTACTTTTAAATTGTAGGAATTGACATTTCTTACTATTTATTGTTAATTGCCTTTGCTTCAAGAATTGGACAATTGACTGTACTCCAGTAAAAGCAGTTATTTCTAGACTATCTAATAAATAATTGTTAAAGATAAGCGATGTGTCATCAGCAAACAACAGAGCTCTGTGATCTTTTAACTCTTTTGGTAATTGGTTCACATACAACAGAAACAGTAAGGGACCCAGAATTGAGCCTTGAGGTACTCCAGCCTGGACCTCCAGTTTTTGAGATTTAATTTTTACTATTTCATTCCCATCCACCTTTGTAAGCTCAACACACTGGTTTCTACCTATGAGATATGATTCAAACCATTTTAGTTCTATACCATTCACACCTACAGTTTTTAGTATTTCCAATAATATTCTATGGTTCACACAATCAAAAGCTTTGGATAAATCAAGAAATATTGCGGCTGCCTTCTCACCTGAATCTATTATATCTATTAGTCTTTCAACAAGGGATACTATTGCAGTCTTAGTAGATTTCCCTTTCTGGAACCCATGCTGTTCATCACATATGAAATTAATTTCTTCCAGGTGCATCAATAGCCTATTTAAAACTACTCTTTCAAAAATTTTACTTATTACATTTAGAATACTAATGGGTCTATAATTTTCAACTCTTTCAGAATCACCGCTCTTGAAAATTGGCAAAATTTTTCCTTGTTTCAGATCATCAGGGAAAATACCCTGCTCTAGTGAAGTATTAAGGAGATGCAATAAAGGGTCCAGTAATTCATTTTCACATTCTTTTAAAATTTTGCTTGAGACCCCATCCAATCCTACTGTTTTTTTGTTATTCAAATTTTTTATTATTCTTGACAACTCATCTCTTGATAATGGATGAAATTTAAATACCTTTTCAATTGGCTCAGCATTTAATGTAGTTGTATTACAAGTATTAGTGTTCAGTGACTTTTGGAGATTATATGCAACCTGTTGATAATACTTATTGAAAAAGTTACAAATGTCTATACTATCATCCATATAATTTCCATGTTCATCGATTATCCTAGGGACATTAGTAACTGTATCTTTTTGAGCTGCTCTCCTATTTCTATTAATTACCTCCCAGACAGCAGAGTTAAAATTGGTACTAGTTGTTAATATTTCAGCTGTTTTCTTACACTTAGCTTTCCTCACTTCTTTTGCATAGTTTTTCTTTAGACATTTGTATTTGACTTCACTCGGAACATCCCTCACTAATTAAATTCCTCATAGGCTTCCCTAACAATATTTCTTTGAGTAAGAATATCTTCAGTTATCCATTCATCTACTTTGTCCAATTTACTTTTTACTTTGACTTTTTTTATTGGACAGCATACACTAATGTGAAATCTTAGAGTATCAATGAATTGCTTATATTTGTAATTTAGGTTACAACTGTTATAAACACTACTCCAATTTTCTTGAAGCAGTTCCTGCTTCAAACAATTTATATTTCCTAGCTCATATTGCTGAATTTCTTTCACAAAAGTTTTTTTTCTGCTTGGATTCTGGCCCTGCAACTTAACATCTAAAATTTGATAGTTATGATCTGATAGATCTGAGCTACCTAACCTGACATTACAACCTTCTATATTTGTGAGGATATTATCAATAATTGTCTGTGAAGTTCGAGTTACTCTTGTATATTCGTGTACCTTAATTTCTAAATTATTCATATTAATAATATCTCTAATATCCTCTGTCATTTTATCCTGCCTGGCAAAATCGGTATTGAAATCTCCTACTACTATAACATTTGTGAAACGAGCGGTTGTAATTTCCAAAAGTGTGTGGAGCAGCTCACAAAATTTTTGCCAGTCTCCATTTGGTGACCTATAGATACCTAACACTGCTACCTCAAATCGATCATCAATATACCTCTAATCTGTCAATTTTGTTGCGAAGATACTGAATATTTTGATGATAAATACTAAAAACCTTACCATCTTGTGCTACTCTATCTCTAGCATTTGTAGCTATTTCCCTTTCCCTGTTTTGAGCCAATTTACTAAAAAATCGTTATTTGTTTTTTTGACTGTTTTTAAACCAGAGGATTGCAAACGGCTTTCAATCAGCTCTGCCAATCTATTACAAAATATTACTTTGCCAGATCGATTTAGATGCAACCCATGATTAGTGAAGTTATGTCTTTTCAGCCTTTCATTTAGAAAACAAATCCCCAGTTGTTTAGAATTCTTATTTTTTAGGCTGTTGATTGTATTATGGATTGATTTGTTTGTCGAATTGATTGCTTCATTTAACTCTGGCCTATCAAACCTATTAGGAATAGTACTTATTATTAAGTTTGTTTTTTTGCTGAGTGGCACAATTTCCTTGATTTTTTCTGTTACTTGAGGAAGATGATTCAAGTTAGGTTCATTTATATTATTTGAGCCACCCAGTACAATTAGATAGTCATTTTCATCAAAGTCTTTAGTTTGTTCCCTAGCTGACTCTACAACTGCATTAATTGATGCACTTGGCTTGAAAAAACATTGGACATCAAATTTATTTTTCAATCTTTTATCAAGGAGATCACTGCAATCACGTCCATGACTGGACGTCAGTAGCAGAACTCTCCCTTTCCTATCTTTATTTCCCTCAGCTATATTTTTGGTTGCTGTCTTCAAAACCTCACTGTACGTTTTATTTCGACCATTTTCAGAGCATTTCCCATCATTTAGGTTAGATTCTATTTTTTTGCATTTGGACGGAGGTTCTATCATACATTTAGTATTATCAAATTTAGATTTTAGTTTCTTTATTTCCTCCGACATTAGACTACATTGATTTTTTAGATTTAGTATTTCTTTTTATGGTCTTCATCTCGTAATTTTATAATCAGTTCCAAAGATTTAATTTCTTCTACCATCCCTAACCTTTCTTCCTCAGATGTTTTTAGAGTTACTTCTAATTGGTTTTTTAAATTAGTGTGGCTACTTTGTAGTTGAGCAACTTTTTCGGCTAAAGTAGTTTGAGGAACTGGGGTTTTTGGTTTTGGCGTTTTTGAATTTTGGTTTTGGGAACGCGTAAGTACTCCCGCAATGTTTACATTTCTATTATAACCTTCGGTGTTCTATTTGAGCTCATCTTCCTATCTAAGAAATTATATTACTTGCAATAATAATAATTGATTTATAAATGATAGGATTTTAATTTGGTTATAATTTTAGTCAAGTAAACTATCTATGTTTATTTTTAAATTTCGAAAACCTAACCTCAAAATAACCTCTAAACGATGTTTGGCTTATAAAATAGAATTAAGAATTAAAATCTAAAACAAAATGATAAAACGTGATCAAGAAACAATCAATAATGAAATTAATACAAAATTTGTACTTATCCGTGACTATTTATAACACAAAATCTTCCAAAACCCAGGAGCAAAATTATGTATGACTTTCATTCACAACCTCAAGGTCAAGATGATAGTTGTTGTATATGTAGTAAATGCTGAGTTTCGACTTATTTTATGGCCCAAACAATCTTGAAAAAGAATGAAAACAATTTTTTTTTGAAAATAATGTGATTAACAATCAAGATAGAATTAATAATAATATTTGCTAGATTGAGTTGGTAACTATAGGCGGCCATTTTCTAAACATGAATTCTGAAACAGGACCGATAACCGATATGTCCAATCTTACCAACTTAATCGGAATGAATGTTGTAAGTAATGAAATAAAACCATCAATGTATCCGTAAATGTAAAAGCTTATAAAATTACCAAAAAACCCAAAAATAAAATTCATGTCAACTAAATGTATTACTTTTATATTATACTCGTTATCAAAGGTTTAAGGTTATGTTACTCCTTGATGTTAGAAATTTAACTGGAAGAGACATGAACATCCAAAATGCTATTCATAAATCAGAAAGTTGCGACCATTAGCTACCTGCCAGATAAGTTACCACTAGCCCCTGAATTCTATGTTATTTTATTTCAAGTGTAAGTCGAATCAATATTGTTAGTGAGTTAAGACCAACCTGTACCAATGCAACAAACAATTATTTAAACAAATTGCTCGTACCAGAGCGTGACCATTGAGTCAACTACTGGATATCATCTGGAGATACCAGTCATATCATTAAATTATGAATGGTCGGACTGTGAATGAATTCCAGTACCACATTATAATTATTGTCGGCATAATGTCAAATTATTTGCATATCC
This sequence comes from Nilaparvata lugens, assembly GCF_014356525.2. NCBI lineage: Eukaryota > Metazoa > Arthropoda > Insecta > Hemiptera > Delphacidae > Nilaparvata > Nilaparvata lugens. The sequence continues at coordinate 43,234,880 of NC_052512.1, forward strand.
AAGGATTGTTTACACCACTTCTTTTCTCATAAATGAGTCTGCAAACCATTTATAGACACCTTTTTGTTGAGATCAGGATTATCAACCCTTTACACCACTTCTTTTCTCATAAATGAGTCTGCAAACCATTTATAGACACCTTTTTGTTGAGATCAGGATTATCAACCCTTTAATTGCTCAATTGTATTTGTAAATCACTATTGTCATGTGATCTAAGGTCAGGTATTAGATAACAAATCTTTCAATTTGGATAGATTAAGCCAGCGAGCTTTTTGTGCTTAACTCACAGTAACTCACTGACTTAACCTAGGAGGGCTATGTGACGATTCGTTCCAGTGGCTACTTAAAAAACTAATTCTTTAAATCATATTACGAAAATCAAGGCAGAGGCAGCAAACAATCTCGAAATATAATGGTTATCAACATTACCACTAACTGATAACAATATCAAATTGAATCAGTCTCTTCCAGTAAACCAATTGAGTTCATATTACTTATTATATTATTTATTCTATTAATTTGTGAAATTATTATATTAAAATCACATCTATAGGTTAAGGGAAAGTTGTGGTAAACCTAACCTAAAACGTTCGAACGCTTAGAACACCAATATAGAGTCAAGATCGTTCAGACCTGCTTATTGTATAATATAATGTGATGGCATGTTCATTTGTGAATTACTATTTTTCGTTATTGTGTAGGAAAAAAGTAATCTATAATAATAAGCTAATCAAAATTATTAGCACAATAAATGAGTTTATTTTTGAAAAACAAATTATAAAAAAGATATAGTATTCTGATGTACAATAATAACAAAAAGTTACAAATACTCTTTGTATGTAAGTCTACATTGACAAACGGTATTATTTAATTCAATTACATATTTATTGTTTGATTTATCAATAAATAAATATTGAATAGGAGCGATCTTGCTAGATTTATTCCTCTTTGCACGAACAACCAATCAGAGAACAAAGAAAGGTATACCAAAATTTGAATTGTTGAGATGCAACACAGAATGTCGAGATCTCTATCATTGTAATTTTATGTATTATTATTAATTCACCTACACTGTTGGAATTGAACTGTATTTTGAAATGATTGAATTATATTTATGTTTCAATGTATTTATTTGTCTTGTGAGTCAGGGAATTGAATGTAAACAAAAGAACCATTTTTCATAAAAATATGATGTGTGCACTACGTGTCACTCAGCTGCAACCAATAGCAATCGTCCTATGCAAATTAGAAACAAAGAGATTCATAGAATTGTGAATTTAATTGGAGGAAGAAGATTTTTTCTGTTCTAGCACTGACATTGCCCTAGTCACACGTTTTGAGTAAACTTACGTTTTTGTTGAAAAATTTTATGTAAATTATTTTTAACTTTTTATTTGTAAATTTAAATGTTTATTGTAGAGTTCCTTTTGTTTGTGGAAATAATAATTAACGTAAAATACCCGATTGAATCTACATGAATCGCAGAGTAATATACCAGCAACATGTTCTACTTGGAGGCCAGAAAATCCAGCACTGGTAGAAGAATAATTATTTGCGAACTAAGGAGAAAGGAAAACAGAGTCGCGTGAGTGTTCTTCTAGTAAATATATTGGGGCCCCATCTACGATTCATGAGTGATATAAATTCTAGTGAAAATTAATGGACATGACCAGATTGTAATCAGGGGAAATCCAACGTTAATCTACATTATAATAATCATCATTAAATTAGATTAATTTATAATAATCTGTCCATCGATCAAGCTATTCCAAAGCAGAACTCACAACCCTGTAATTATCATTTTAAGATACATCTTCTTTCAATTCTTAAATCATTATTAAATTGTAATCTTTACATGTCTGGTATTGTTAAACCAGAACACGTTATACCGATCATCACTATTCACTTGAAAATTATTATTTACTATCTGCTTATCATGAAAATTGTCAATATATTGAAATAACTGAGCATATCTTCCAGTTCGTTTCTTTTCTGAAAACCTTGATATCGTCTTTGACACGTTACCATTGGTATTGTGATAGACCTCATATGGTCAGTGTAACAAGTTGGGAAATTAATTGAGTGGAAGGTTGTGGATGGTTGCTAATGTATCAGTGGATCACTGCGGGATTAATAAATTTCAATTTAAATTTATTTATTCACACATACACACACATAAGATACATCAGTATGAAATAAAAATTAATTACATCAATAAAAAAACATTACAGTATAAAATGAATAACATAAATATGAGAACACATTACAATATTAGAAGGCAATTTATACATGTTATGTGGTGAAGAAGGGTAGAGGATCAAAAGTTCTTCCAACTATCAATGGCTATCCATGTCATAGGAAGGCTTTTGATCCTTGGAATTTTTGGTAATAATTCTGCTTACATTTGCTTTTACATTCGTCACTGTCGGCAGCTTAGCTTATAATTTCCAGACTAAATTAAACAGTGTAATGGACAGAATAATGGAGGAAGAGTTTAGATTGAAAATAAACATCCGAAAGACCAAAGTGCTAATATGTTGCAGGACAGGAGAGAACAGCTCAGCAGTAAAGCTAAGGAATGAGGTAGTAAATGAAGTGAAGGAGTTCAATTACCTGGGTAGCAAAATCACAAGTGATGGAAGAAGCTGCAAGGACATTGCCAGCAGAATTGCCCAGGCTAAGATTGCCTTCAATAAGAAGAAAAATCTATTCACCTCAAAAAACATAAGTCTCGACGTAAGAAAAAACATGTTGAAAACGTATGTATGGAGTACTGCAACATATGGAAGTGAGGCGTGGACAATGGGGGTGAGAGAGGAAAGAAGATTGGCTGCATTCGAGGCATGGTGCTACAGAAGAATGATGAAGATCAGTTGGAGAGATATGATTACAAATGAGCAAGTTTTTGAAAGAGTGGGAGAGAACCGGAACTTCTTGAAGTGGATCAAGCAAAGAAGAGCACAGCTGATTGGCCACATCATCAGACGTGACACTCTACTGACAAGGATAATGGAGGGAATGGTTGAGGGAAGGAATATGAGAGGAAGACCTAGGCTGGAGTATATGAAACAATTGCTACGGGATATGAGATGTGGATCATACTACGAGCTGAAGCGGAAAGCGGACGACAGAAAAGCATGGAGAGCTGCTGCCAACCAGCCCTACGGCTGTTAACCCAAGAGAGAGAGATTAAACAGTGTATGCGGGATTTTGCAGGATTTAAGTCAATGTAGCCCAACACTGATGGGATTAGATTCTGTACTCGAATCTCTTTTTGGAAATTATATTTATTTAATAAAGTATTCATTATCAATTCTGATAGCCGTAAGAGGCACAATCATACATGGATTTGTGATCTATATCTTTGTTCGGGTTGCATTGACTCTTTATCAGAATAACAAACAGGTAATAATTTTAAGATCGCTTTATTTAAGCTCAATATTATTGGAACACTCCTATGATTGGAACAATCCTACATCTGGGATAAACTACAAATTTCTCAACCAATTAAATAAATTCTCAGGTCTGATATTACACAGAGGGGCATATATTCATGTACCCATAAAAGTGAGCACTTCCATAAATTCATCTATTTTTTGTGTGGTCCATGCCCTCCCTGGAGCTAGGCCTGTCACACATGGCGCCCAACTCAGAGCTTTGAAGAGGCCACTGATCGATTGCAGAGATATTGTTGTTCTGTATATTACAGCAACAAAGATAGGGAAAATTTTTGGGAACTTTACTATTGTAAAATTTTTCAATCCCGGTTATAAACTGTGTTATTATAACTGTGTTATTATATTACAGTATATGTTGTGCACTTATGGCGAGACGCGGTGATAGATTTTCATGAAATTTTACAGGTATGTTCTTTTTTAATTGTGTGTTGACGTACATACAAGGTTTATGGAAATTTTGCATTTCAAGGATAATATAAAAGGAGAAAGGAGCCTCCTTCATATGCCAATATTAGACTATAAATCAGACTATAGAATTATTCATCATAAATCAGCTGACAAGTGATTACACAGATGTGTGGAGAAGCCAGTCTATTGCTGTATTTCCATAAGGTCTATCGTTTCAATCAGGTACTTGTGGATGAGAATACTGCGTGAGGTCTACTGTTCACAGAACTACTAGTATTTTTTTTTTGTTCAAGGTGAAAATGATTACGAAACACTTGACAACCTTATCGGACCAATCGAGAGAGATGATGACAATTTGAAGAAACAGTATGTAAGTAGCTAATAGGCCTACCGTAGAGAAAAGATAGCGTATGAAGATATCCCTTGATGAAGGACCGTTATGTTGCAAATATTTTCTTCGATTACTGTCAATTATTAGGTTGGGAGATTACAAAATTATTTTTAATTCCCTTGCTCTATTACCATAGGTAAGGGAAGTATTGCTTTCCGAAAAAATCTGGTGTGGCGCACTAACACAACTTTCCTTGCCGTTATGAAAATTTATCATCTGTTGCTAGTGTTCACACGCATCTCAAGTCCACTATTCAAAGATCTGAGCCAGCTGATGACAGGACAATGGCCCATATGAATAAAACCCGAGCAAATGCTCATGAGCAAGAGCATGGAGCATAAGGTTTTGCTCATGAGCAAAAGGTAGAAGCAAAAGCATTTGCTCATTTTCATATGAATAAGCTTTACATTATACTCTTACCTTATGCTCCTGAACTCTGGAGCATATGCTCACATATTTTAAAGAGTTTTTATCAGCTGATACGCTTTTGTAGCCTTAATTTGTTTTTATAGCTTACGGAAGCGCTAAATATGCAAGTAGGGTGCACCGCTTGTGTTTGCATCGTCTGCTCTGTTTTCCATTTATGATTATGAATAGAGTTTTAGGTTAGTTGAGTTTGGAATTTTGAAATAATAGCGTGAAAAATGTCATCTCTATAATAATCTTCAGCATATTCTTATAATAGCAATAGCCTCCATATAATCGTCTACACTCTCATCTTCCTATATTTCCTATTTTGTGATGACTATCTTTGTATCTTTTGTATTTATTCTTTTGTAAAGATAATGGTGATATTAATCATGGTTGAATCTTGTGGAGTTGTGGATTGTAAATCCTTCACAGATAATACGATGTTTCTGATATTTATAAGAGCAGTCTCTAAGTTCCCTCTTTTGCGAATAAATTCACAAAAAATTAAGGCCGTCCGGCTCGCAAAATTACTGGGTTCAAACCTCAGCTCTAGCTCAGTGGTAGAAACATGAATTTTGTAAATACAAATAATCACCATAAGGTTCAAGGACCAGTGATTGATAATTCTTACCGCTGCTTCTATGAAGTTCTTGAAGAATACCAATAAGGAGAGTAAAAGGATATTTGATGACTGATTATCAGTAACCATGTACCACTAGAGAATAATAAGGACCAACAATAGTTGTTTCTAGATGATTCTTAAAACGCTCGTCGTGAATACAAGTATTCACCAATATACCCTTCCAAAATTCCTTAGAACTTACAACGCCAGTTCTTGAAGTTCTCTGGATCCTTATATGATATAACTGGAACCTTATTAATATAATTTCTTAATATACTTGTTCTGGTAGATGAGATGAATATCATCAAAGGATGATAAATATTGAGTGCTCTGAATAAGATTAATATTACTTGATTCTATAATTTTAAGTGCTGCTAAATATTTGTTGGTACCAAAACAGCTCAAACTATATAACACAAGATGAGTTAGGATATAATAAAACATTCTATAAGTTTGTATGCTGACATAAAACACAAAATATATTCCCATAAAAAATGTGCATAAGATATTCGATATATCTATAATTCACTTAAATAATCTATTTCTAAAATCTGAATAATTATCACAGGCTTTGCTAATATTCACAATAGTGAGTTTCAAATTCATAAATACATTATATTTAATACTGGTACTTAGACTTCCAATCAATACAAAATTCTGCAAATAAAAACCTGTTCGGTCTATAGGTTTGATATACTATACTTGGTTCAATTAACAAATTTATAATTAATAAATTAATATTCAAACATGAGATCTCAGGGATTTGTATGAATTCGGGCTGTGCATGGAAGTAAGCTTCCTACATATATCAAATAAATTTATAAATGTTCTTATGAACTATGTGATATTATTCAACACGTGGTGACTTTTTATTTAAATTCAAATTAATTGGAATAGCACTTTTTTATTAATTACCCCACTGAACGTAGAAAAAACGAGCTCGTTTGGTTTGACTTATCACTCACTGAACTGAAGTTCTAGCTGGTCTCGTGGATTGAATTAATTATTTCCAATAATTAATTAGGTAGGCTCCTTTCGTCTCTGCTGGGCTAGCGCGTGATCCAGATTCTTATAAGTTTCTTTCCGAATTACAGATATATTTATAGGGAACAATTACAATTACGAACTCTTTGACAGCACTGAGTTCACATATAATTGAACATTTAATACAAATACTTTACATTAAAAAGGGTCTGGCTTAATAGTTTTAAAATTTTAAAAGGAAGAAGAAAGAACCCTTAACTCCATGTGCGTCCTCTCAGGTCGGGATCTTAAGCCAGAAGAAGGAGGTTTTTAGAAAAATTTGTCTCTTCCACGAATAATTCTGTAAGCTACTCTCTGATTGGCCTTCAATTTAATAGACTCAATACAATTGGTTGCCTTGGGAATCAGGGCTTCCTCGGCTTTATAATAGAAAAAATTAAATAGAAAAGAATTTTTATACAAATGTATGGAGTGTTTATCTTAAATTGATTTCATAAATAAATCCTAACATGCGATGTTAATACATTTAGTTTTTATATGAGTTTTGTATACTCTTGATTTATCATGCTTTTTTAGATTATAATAAATATTTATACAGAAATAATGGATGTTCATATTTCTACATATCGACTTCCTTTAGTATGCATAATATATTCTTTATGAGTAAATTTTATATAGTTCAGCCTGTCATATGGGTTGATCGAATAATCAGCTGGTTCGCTCAGTATTGATTCTAATAATTATCGATTTATCCAAGATCGACTAATTCTTTTCAAAATGTAAACAAATAACTCTAACCTCAATGTTCATGCATTTTATTTTTTATAATCCGCCAATAATAAGTAAGCCGCTTTATAATTTTTTGATCTTACCAATGGGTTCTCATAATTATTAAATCACAATTATACATGTTTTCTTATCATTGTTGATAATGCTATTACTCCTAATCGCTAATAATACTTGATTTGAGTTGATTTATCCTTTGACTAGGTCTAACCTTCTTTCCAATTTTATAGTTCTATTATATTTCATTGGTTCATTTTAAAATATTTGGTGGTATTAATTTACCACGTGACACAATACGCCCTCTGATTTCTGATTTAAAACGACAATTCGAGAATATAATATAAATTTTATGATCCAGTTGGTTTTGGATCAGAAATCATACATGTCACAAAGTCTGTTAATAAATCGACTGAGAATTCTACCTCCTAACAATTCAACAACATATACAACAATAAATAAATTCAATTCAAATACATACGCCTTACATTGGCCAATCTCCTTCTACACACAATACACAAATAAAACTATCTCCTCCTCCATACACAATATAAATCTTTTTTCTAATCCACGCTCCGCCCTCAGGCCAGAAGCACATTTGAACGTTGGTGCAAAATCATTGCCAACCTAACAAACTGGTAATTCTCTGACTTGCAGAATATAATATGTTTCTCCCTCAACATAGAACAGTGACTTGTACATTTTCATTTCATTCTCTTGCAGAATTTGGGCTTTGCTTTCATATAATGGATATTTTTAAGGATAATCTTTGGTAGGTTTTATCAACAAGAACTTCTTATTCATCTAATACATTGAGACTTTGGCTTAATGCTTTTGGTGGTAACTATGCGGTTTGATCAGTTGGCGGATAATTTTAGTGATTTTCTCAATTAATTTATACATAAATAATAATAATATAATATTTTTATAATATCTCTACATGCAATTCACATTTATATGACACTTGATCTTTTTATTCGGGGTATCAGCTTGGATGATTTAATAGGCATTGACTACTCTGGTTTTCGTAGTGGACAGCTAGTTTCCATTGGCTTCGGTTCATCACTTGTCGCCATCTTGATGTCTCTTCCTGCTATACAACGGTAAGTTGGCTTTTAACATTAGAAGTTATTTACTCTCTTGCTTCATTAGTGAGGATGATATTAAAGGGTGGTTTCTAAATTTTTTATTTCTTTATTTTCAGGTGTTGTTATTCGAAGTGGATACTCATCTGCTAATTAAGTATATTGTTGGCGTTCGTCTGGTACGTATATCTTGTCAGGTAGGCCAATGACATTTCATCAAAATATTATTGTTTATATCCTTATCACTTAGTGTCTCGATAATACGGTTTGAGATTAGAAATATTTTCCCACCAAGTTAAATTTGGTTTGCTTTCTTCATACAACTGAACTGTATTATGTTCAGTTACGGCTGCAATTTTGTATGGTCCAGTATAAATATGAAAGAATTTTCTGGTAGTTTTTTCAAGCGCGTTGGATAACCTATGGCTTCTTAAAAGTATTTCATCTCCGACACTGTATTTAAACTGTTTGGATTTATTATCATGATAATGTTTTCGTGAGGTCGCTGACCTTTCTAATCTCTGTTGTACAATGTGACAGATGTCTAGGTTAGGATGAGTTAAAGCATTCGACGTTGGGAAATCTATTAACTTTTCAATAAACATTTTACTTCTTTCTCCGAAAATAACCTCTACTGGTGTATACCCTGTATTCTCATTGATACAATTGTTGAAACATTATTCTAGGAATGGTAGATATCTAACCCAACTTTGATGTTTTTCAGCGCAGTACGCCCTCATGAATCGTGAGATTTCTGCCATGCGGCGCTCCACGGGGTTCGAGCTAGGAGAATATGTGGAAGTTCGAGATATTTTTATATCAGCCAGGTCAAGTATTCTTTTCCATGGTTTGCTACAAAAATATGATGCATTATCTGATAGAATGCGCTTAGGTTTTCCTACTTGCGGAGTCCACTTATTCACTATGCAATTTGCTAGGACTTCTCCTGTTAGCTTACCGATGGGAAAGAACATGGTGTATTTAGAGAATGTGCATGTTAATACGAATATATATTTTTTCCATGTTGTGCTAGGGGTAGAGGACCATAAATGTCGGCTGATACTAACTCCAATGGGGCGGTCGGCAATATAGGTATCATTGCTCCCCTGACTTGATATTTTAAATGTTTTGTTTTTAACTCTTAACACTTTGACTACCTTTTTGTGCATACCTTTCAGATAACAGGCTTCTTTTAGTGTACATATCGTTTTTCTTACTCCAAAGTGGCCAATTCTCTCATGTGTTTCCTTAATCACTTCTTCCGCTATTTCCTTAGGTATTATGATTCTCCAGTTATAACCTTGTGGTGTGGTGCGGTGAAATAGGAATCCACGGTATCGTGTGTACTGTCGCAGGTAGTGGGGCGGTTCAGATGGTCCTTCCTCCAGTATTTCTAAAATTTGGGATAGCTTGGGGTCTTCTTTTTGCGCATTCTGAATCCTTCTGGGTGTTAGTGTATTCTTGTAGACTTGAGGTTTGATATTTTCGGGATATGGTATGCTTTCGTCCATTTCTATTGCATAGCATTCCAGGTTTGTGTCATTACAGTATGTGGCATCTAATTCTCGGGATAGAAAATCGGCTGTTTGATTTTGCTTTCCTGGTAAGTGTGTGAGATCGAGATCAAATTCTTGAAGAGCGAGAAACCATCTTGACAGTCTGTTGTGGTTTAATTTAGCTGTTTTAAAAAATGTAAGAGCTTTATGGTCGGTATTGATATAAATTTTATTTCCCAACAATAGCGTGCAGTATTTTTTACAGACTTCTACTATACTTAATAACTCCTTTTCTGTAATCGAATAGCGTCTTTGTGCTGGATTTAGGGTTTTACTGAAAAAAGCTAGTACTCCTTTGTCTCCTTCGGCACTTTTCTGAAATATTTCTGCTCCTATGGCGTAATCTGAGGCGTCTACGTTTATGTAAAATGGCTGGCTCATGTCGGGATGACTTAGTACAACTATTTCAAGGAAAGCTTCTTTTAATTCACGAAATATCTTCTCTTCTGCTTCTGTCCACTTCCATGCTTTGTTGGTAGATAGTACGTGACTTAATTGGGCAGTGTAGTGTGACATACGGCTGTTGAAACGTCTATAGAATTGAAGAAATCCAATGAATTTCTGTAGTTGCTTTCGGTTACCAGGTGAAGGGAATTTTCTGATGGCTTCTAATTTACTGCTATCTTGGGAGATGCCGTCCGGGGTGATGATATGTCCCAAATACTTGACTTGTTGTGCAAAAAATTCGCATTTTGATAATTTTAATTTGGGTCCACATCTGATGAGGCGACGAAATACTATATCTAGGTGTTGACAATGGTCCTGAATATCTGTTGAAGAAATAATTCCATCATCCACGTAGAGTGTACAGAAATCCGTGACATCTTCTCCTACGGCTTGACGAAGGCAACGAATAAATATGGCCATAGCGTTCCTCAGTCCAAAAGCTAGACGAGTGAAGCGGTAATTTCTTCCGTTGAATAAGAATGATAGATAATCTCTTGATTCTGCTGCTATCTGGATCTGCCGATAACCTGCGCTTAGGTCAACTGTAGAATATACATTCTTCCCACTAAAGGTTTGAAGTACTTGTTCTATCTGGTCTGAGCTCTCACGGTTGTCTTCCAGAATGCTGTTAAGCGCTCGCGCATCTAGACATAATCTCACGGTGCCGTCTTTCTTAGCAACACAAACAATGGGTAAGCTATATTGAGAGCTTGATGGTTCAATAATCCCCAATTCTAACATTCTGTCTATCTCTGCTATAGCTGCCGGGCGGTATGTAAATGGTATTGGATAAGATTTTCGGTAATAGGCTTCATGAGGTTTGACTTTGAGTCTGCATTCAAAATCTTTAGCTAGTCCTGGCTGTTCTGAGAAGACATCTCTATTTTCAATGAAAACCTTCGCAACACTGTTTTTTGTATCTAAATCCCATTCGGCATAACAGTTTATCTTATCCAATAATTTTTCAAACATTTCTTCAGAGGAAACCTCTTTATCGATCACGCCGTCATTTGTTGTCATTAAACTCAACACTTCAAAATGCTCCATGGTTTCTTTCATTTCATGAATACCCCAAGTCCTAGGAACGCCTTCCATGTGATATGCAAATTGTACTATCCGATTTTCTCCAGGATGTCTTTTTAAACTGAGAGGTGTAATAATTTCGGTGGTGGTGGTTTCGGGGTTTGCATGGAATTTCAGTGTACGGAAATTCAAACAGGTTCGAAAATATTGTAGGAAGTCAGCGCCTATTATCATTGCTGGACCTTTGACTGGTAACACCAGGAAAGTATATTCAAATATAACTCCTTCTATTTCCACTTCTAAGAGACATTGAGTGGTTACTCTTATTCTTCTGCCAGGATTAATACCGGAAATGTATACATTAGTGAGGGGTAGCGTAGCTATTGCATGTTTATCTTTGATGTTCGAAAACATATCCTCTTGTAACAAACAGCATTGTGAACCACTGTCAATCAGCACTTGTAGTCTTGTCTCATATAACTTGCATTCGATATAAGTTTGTAGCTGGCCGTCTGATGTCACATCGGTATCGTCAGGGTTTTCTAAGAGTGTTTCACGCTGATCGTCCCAGAAAGTGGTGTCTATGTGGAGAGGTTTGGCTTGTTCCTCTAATTTGGTAGATGAATAATTATCCTTTGCTTTGGGGGTATCATATAGTCATGTAGTTTTAGAAGTGCTTATTTCTTGATTTGGTGGTGGGTTACTTGCATGTTGATTTTGGGTTGCTTTTGTTGTATGTGCTACTGTGTAAGATGTATTTGTCCGGTTATGATTTTGATGTGTTTCACCTTGATTCTTGCGATCTCCGTCTCGTTTGTAATTATTTCCACTTAAGCGATCTCTGCCATCATAATATGCTTCTCTATCTTGTTGTTTACTATTGTAATATTGAGATCTATTTCTAGAATTATTTTCCAATGATTGACCTCTGCTAATATTTTCGGGGTATTTTTGATATCGGGTGTTTGTTCCGGCATTTGACATTTGATTCTCACCATTATAATTTTTTCTGAAGCTATTGTTGTTATGCTGAAGAGAGTAATTGGAGTCTCCTGTGTGATCGTTTACCTGACTGGATTCAGAAGTAACAGATTGGATACAGTGCAAATGTTCCATTAATTCTTTACAACTGGCAATCGATGATACTGCTAGTGTCATACGAACATTAAAAGGAAGCTTTTTTGATAATATGTTTGCTAGTGATGCATCCGCCAAAGATTCGTCTAGTTGCGAATTTTTGCACATCATCTTAGCCACAAATTCAGTATATGACTGTCTGCCTCTATTATCATATGTGCATGATATAATCTCTGATAGTGCGTCCATCTGCTTACGTTTACTCCAATACTGCTGCAGGAATTGGGAGATGAAGTCCTCCAGGCTATTGATATCTCGCATCCGGCTCTGGAAGAACATCAGCGGCTCGCCGAGTAGTAGACTGGACAGTTGGAAACGCCATACTAACCAAGAGGTGGGTATCAATTCCTGAATAGCTTTTATTTGATCTATGAATGGTCTGGGTTGCATATGGCGATGGGAATTATCAAATTTTCCAAGACTTTGAAAAAGTTGAGTGCCGTTTACTACTTCATTCGGTGTATACTGCACTCGACTGACTGGGATATTTTCCATACGTGTCTCTATTCTGGAGACTCGTTCTTCATTTGCGATCCATTTATCATTCATAATTTTCTTATTTGCATTCATTTCATCATATAATCCGGTTAGCTTCAATTGCTGTCCGCCTATAGCATTCTCCAACATGCCGTATCTCTCACGTGATTTTGCCCCCTCTTCCGCTAAATTCGCTATGCCTGTCTGCACGTTACTCTGCTCCTTGACTATTTTCGCTATTTTATTATTATTTTCCTCCACTTTTGACTCTATCTCGCCCTTGTTTTCTAACACCTGTTCCATAACAGATCCTATGATAGTGGTGCCTAGCTCCTTACTCAATACGTCCACCTGTTTTTTAACTTCCTTTGGTACGTCATCCAACCGTTCGTTTATCTGACAGGTGACATCATCTATACGGGTTTCTAATTTTTTGATGATTGTAGATTGCGTATCTATTTTAATGTCTATCATGTTTTTCATTTCCTCCTTGAATTCAGAGAATTTTCCCTCAACTTTCTCTTCCATTTTTTCCACACTTCCTTGTACAGCTTTGACATCTTTTTGTATGATTTTGGTATTTTCTTCCCCTTTATCCTGGCTTGCTTTTATCTCTTTCATCAACTCTGCCATGGCTTGGTTGATCATGAGTTTAAACTCACTCGAGGAATCATTCATTAGGTGATTTGTAACACAGCCAACTGAAGAGTCTAAGGTAATATTGCGTTTTTCCAGGTTGGTGGCGGCGGGTGGTGGTTGACTGGTCATGTCAGATGGCGATTGGGTGGCGGCACTCTCTGTTCCCTCGGCGACGCTTGGAGCGATCTGCGGAGACGCCGGCACCGAGTTGGACGCCCTCACTCCCTCATCTCCCTCAGCCGGACTCTCATCGGAATTAATCGCATCGACGACGTTATCGATCTTCGTAGAAGACAATTGGGCCAAGTTTTGCGGGTCGAAATTGATGGAGCATATGCTGCCTCCCTCTCTCTCTCGTGGGGTCTCCGCTGCATTGTCCTGAGGTTGTTGAGTGGCCGGTGTCGTAGCTACATAATTTTGGGGGTGGTCGCTGAAGTAGGAAATTTGCGAGTTAGCTGGCGACTGGTTCATGGTGACGTTATTATGGATTACTTCGAATAAAGTGCCAAGTGTGTTGCCAAATTTCAGAAATATCAAAATGAATTCAGTGATAGTGCCTATTCTTGATAAAATTGTGTGGTGTTAAAAGTTTCAAGTGTCATGTACATATATTATGGAACAAACATCAATAGACAGGTATGGCTTATAAATTACACTAATATAGTTCTTAAAATTTTAGTTAGGGTCTTATCTTCCTTACTAACAACAGTATTGTGATGCCTCAAATAACCTATAGCCCTGGTCAGCATACAATGTCTAGATTCAAAAATCAAAATCGAAATCTTACTATAACTTTTATGGAAATTTCCATCCAATTTTTCCTCTATTATGAGAATTATGTTATCAGACTCGTGTGATATAGTTTGTCTGTATTTATGCAGCTTGAAAAATTTTAATTTGAAGAGCAACTCAATTATTTTAGCCAGAAACTTACAATAGATCATCAGATATATCTTGTTGAATTAACTTCAGATTATACTTCTTGCAGCTTTCAGTTTTAGCAATAATTTTATGAATCATTGATAGTGACATTCAGTAGGTAAGCTTTTCATCACGCCCCACGTTGGGCGCCATTGTGTGAAGTTGTGGATTGTAAATCCTTCACAGATAATACGATGTTTCTGATATTTATAAGAGCAGTCTCTAAGTTCCCTCTTTTGCGAATAAATTCACAAAAAATTAAGGCCGTCCGGCTCGCAAAATTACTGGGTTCAAACCTCAGCTCTAGCTCAGTGGTAGAAACATGAATTTTGTAAATACAAATGATCACCATAAGGTTCAAGGACCAGTGATTGATAATTCTTACCGCTGCTTCTATGAAGTTCTTGAAGAATACCAATAAGGAGAGTAAAAGGATATTTGATGACTGATTATCAGTAACCATGTACCACTAGAGAATAATAAGGACCAACTATAGTTGTTTCTAGATGATTCTTAAAACGCTCATCGTGAATACAAGTATTCACCAATATACCCTTCCAAAATTCCTTAGAACTTACAACGCCAGTTCTTGAAGTTCTCTGGATCCTTATATGATATAACTGGAACCTTATTAATATAATTTCTTAATATACTTGTTCTGGTAGATGAGATGAATATCATCAAAGGATGATAAATATTGAGTGCTCTGAATAAGATTAATATTACTTGATTCTATAATTTTAAGTGCTGCTAAATATTTGTTGGTACCAAAACAGCTCAAACTATATAACACAAGATGAGTTAGGATATAATAAAAAATTCTATAAGTTTGTATGCTGACATAAAACACAAAATATATTCCCATAAAAAATGTGCATAAGATATTCGATATATCTATAATTCACTTAAATAATCTATTTCTAAAATCTGAATAATTATCACAGGCTTTGCTAATATTCACAATAGTGAGTTTCAAATTCATAAATACATTATATTTAATACTGGTACTTAGACTTCCAATCAATACAAAATTCTGCAAATAAAAACCTGTTCGGTCTATAGGTTTGATATACTATACTTGGTTCAATTAACAAATTTATAATTAATAAATTAATATTCAAACATGAGATCTCAGGGATTTGTATGAATTCGGGCTGTGCATGGAAGTAAGCTTCCTACATATATCAAATAAATTTATAAATGTTCTTATGAACTATGTGATATTATTCAACACGTGGTGACTTTTTATTTAAATTCAAATTAATTGGAATAGCACTTTTTTATTAATTACCCCACTGAACATAGAAAAAACGAGCTCGTTTGGTTTGACTTATCACTCACTGAACTGAAGTTCTAGCTGGTCTCGTGGATTGAATTAATTATTTCCAATAATTAATTAGGTAGGCTCCTTTCGTCTCTGCTGGGCTAGCACGTGATCCAGATTCTTATAAGTTTCTTTCCGAATTACAGATATATTTATAGGGAACAATTACAATTACGAACTCTTTGACAGCACTGAGTTCACATATAATTGAACATTTAATACAAATACTTTACATTAAAAAGGGTCTGGCTTAATAGTTTTAAAATTTTAAAAGGAAGAAGAAAGAACCCTAAACTCCATGTGCGTCCTCTCAGGTCGGGATCTTAAGCCAGAAGAAGGAGGTTTTTAGAAAAATTTGTCTCTTCCACGAATAATTCTGTAAGCTACTCTCTGATTGGCCTTCAATTTAATAGACTCAATACAATTGGTTGCCTTGGGAATCAGGGCTTCCTCAGCTTTATAATAGAAAAAATTAAATAGAAAAGAATTTTTATACAAATGTATGGAGTGTTTATCTTAAATTGATTTCATAAATAAATCCTAACATGCGATGTTAATACATTTAGTTTTTATATGAGTTTTGTATACTCTTGATTTATCATGCTTTTTTAGATTATAATAAATATTTATACAGAAATAATGGATGTTCGTATTTCTACATATCGACTTCCTTTAGTATGCATAATATATTCTTTATGAGTAAATTTTATATAGTTCAGCCTGTCATATGGGTTGATCGAATAATCAGCTGGTTCGCTCAGTATTGATTCTAATAATTATCGATTTATCCAAGATCGACTAATTCTTTTCAAAATGTAAACAAATAACTCTAACCTCAATGTTCATGCATTTTATTTTTTATAATCCGCCAATAATAAGTAAGCCGCTTTATAATTTTTTGATCTTACCAATGGGTTCTCATAATTATTAAATCACAATTATACATGTTTTCTTATCATTGTTGATGATGCTATTACTCCTAATCGCTAATAATACTTGATTTGAGTTGATTTATCCTTTGACTAGGTCTAACCTTCTTTCCAATTTTATAGTTCTATTATATTTCATTGGTTCATTTTAAAATATTTGGTGGTATTAATTTACCACGTGACAATCTAAAGAGTTTTATAGTTCTCAACTATTGGTTGTGATCGTATCTGGTATAGTTTCCTCTTCCTCATACGAATTAGTTGAGCCATTTTACTATGAGCAGAAGGTGATAAGCTGCTCTAGACTAGACTCAC
Source organism: Nilaparvata lugens (assembly GCF_014356525.2). Taxonomy (NCBI): domain Eukaryota; kingdom Metazoa; phylum Arthropoda; class Insecta; order Hemiptera; family Delphacidae; genus Nilaparvata; species Nilaparvata lugens. The sequence goes on from NC_052512.1 coordinate 43,251,790, forward strand.
CTTTGAGCAAATGCTCTAGTTTATTCATACAATTTTGAGCAAAAGCTTTTACTCTTGAGCAAATGCTCAAACTATTTTCTTGATGAGCATGAGCAAAAGGTTTTGCTTACGTTAATTCATAGAAAATGAAGCAAATGCTTCACATTTTAGAAGTATAAGCAAATGCTCAACTTTATTCATATGTTCCAATAATGCTGGTGACACACGAGGTCTGCTATATCTTCATAGTGAATGATTTAATATAATCAACATTTGATAACAGTTTGCAATTGAATAATCAAATTTTCTCAAATTTCAAGCTTATTTTCAATTTTAGGTGAAAAAGTTACTGGACATTAATTGTAGAGATTTTCATCCTCAATCGTTTCCACTTGAAATTTTTTGTTCAAATTGTATCTGAAGCCTGATAATTGAGAATCTAAAATCAAACATTGCATAGATGGCGTGGAGCTCCTGGAGTTTTCACAGATTTGGAAATTGTGAAAGTTAATAAAGCTCATCAATGACTATTTCAGGTATGAATTTGTTTAAAATCGTTGGAGCCGTTCTCGAGAAAATCACGAAAACCCCTGTTTTTGACAACATTTTCGCCATTTCATCCACCATGTTGAATTGCATTGGATAGAACTTACGTACGTCCCTATCCTTCCACCTCCCTAGGGCATAGCGGACCGTTGTCTGCCATCCCTAACCTTCTATCTCCCCATGGCCCAGCGGACTGTCATCTGCCATCCCTATCCTTCCATCTCCCCAGGGCACAGCAGACCGTCGTCTGCCATCCCTATCCTTCCATCTCCCCAGGGCACAGCAGACCATCATCTGCCATCCCTATTCTTCTATCTCCCCAGGGCACAGTGAACCGTCATCTGCCATCCCTATCCTTCCATCTCCCCAGGGCACAGCAGACCGTCGTCTGCCGTCCCTATCCTTCCATCTCCCCAGGGCACAGCGGACTGTCGTCTGCCATCCCTATCCTTCCATCTCCCCAGGGCACAGTGGACCTTCGTCTTCCGTCCCTATCCTACCATCTCCCCAGGGCACAGCGGATCGTTGTCTGCCATCCCTATCCTTCCATCTCCCCAGGGCACAGCGGACCGTCATCTGCCGTCCCTATCCTTCCATCTCCCCAGGACACAGTGGACAGTCATCTGCCGTCCCTGTCCTTCCATCTCCCCAGGGCACAATGAACCATCATCTGCTGTCCCTAACCTTCTATCTCCCCAGGGCACAGCAGACCGTTGTCTGCCATCCCTATCCTTCCATCTCCCCAGGGCACAGCAGACCGTCATCTGCCGTCCCTAACCTTCCATCTCCCCAGGGCACAGCGAACAGTCGTCTGCCATCCCTAACCTTCTATCTCCCCAGGGCACAGCGGACCATCATCTGCCATCCCTATCCTTCCATCTCCCCAGGGCACACTGGACCGTCAACTGCCGTCCCTCACCTTCTATCTCCCCAGGGCACAGTGTACCATCGTCTGCCATCCCTATCCTTCCATCTCCCCAGGGCACAGCGGCCCATTGGCCTCCGTCCCTATCCTTCTATCCTCTCTAGGCACAGCGGCCCGTTGGCTGCCGTCCCTCCAGTCTATCCTTCCTCTTCCTACTATACTGGGGCAGAACCGAGGCCGTAAGGCCAATACAGAATTACATCAAAGTGGTGTCATCAGAGAAGAGAGTGACCTTCATGCCATCAGAAGCACCAGGAGGTGCTGTCCATGCCAGCTGAGGCACAAAGAAGGAAGAAGAGGAACTTCGACTTGCCTCCTTTCCCCGCCCACATTACGACTGAGCTAAGTCATCCATGAGCAACACCTGGGTATCAATCACCCACCTCTGAAGCTACTCAGGGTGTACATGATAGATTGGCGCCCAACGTGGGGCACGAGGCAACAAAGTAAGAACCACTCAGTGACAGGTGCCCAAGCTGAGTTCAGAACTAACATTAACACAAACCCCACTCATGGACCCAGGCATGGTATGTGACAAAGTAAGAAGCTGGAGACTGTCATTTGACGGCCAGACAGATGCTCCCAGCTTCTTAGAAAGGCTTGACAAGCTACAACAAGCCTATGTGCTCACTGGCAACCAACTACTAGTTGCACTACCTGAGTTACTAGTTGGTAAAGCTACTCTATGGATGCGTAATCATCGTGACAAGTGGAAGTCATGGGACAATTTTGTGACAGATTTCAGATCACGCTACTACCCACTTACCTGTGAGGAGGATCTTGAGAATCTAATTCAGGCAAGGAAGCAAAGGGAAGGTGAATCGTTTGACGAATTTCTCGAAGATGTACTGACACTCATGAGGAATTGAGGAGGTTTCACAGACGAAAATAAATTACAGAGAGTGTATAAGAATCTCCTCCCATGGTACAAATTGTATATTCGGCTATCAGATGTTCATAGTATCAACGAATTGGAAAAATACGCGAGGGAGTATGAACAAATCAAAGCAGATGAGAAACAGAATAGACAGAATTCGAGAGTTCAAATGACTGAGGACACGAAAAAGATTACAAGGCTCGAGGTTGAGACAGTTATAATCCCTACTAGTAACAGACCATCTCTTAGTGAGTCTGAACCCATGTGTGGGCATTACAAGAGACCGGGGCACTGGAGATCACACTGTCCTAATATCCCACCATGTAAAAGGCGCAGAAAGAGAGCACTGAATTGTGTCTGTGATATGCAGAAGGAGAATAAAACTCCAAATAAGACAGCAGTGATGCGAACAGCACACAAGATTCCTGTGATTGAAGAGTCATCAAGGGACAACAGACTATTCATTACTGTGACAATTGGTGGTAAAAAGTGTTGGGCATTGCTAGATACTGGCGCTGAAGCTAATTATATGAGTAATGAGCTTTATGAAGTTCTCCAAAAAAAAGGGATGATATGGAAGATACCAACTCATCACCACGTGATATTAGCTGATGGACGATCTACCCCATCAAATGGGAAGCTGACAACTAATGTAACTATAGAACAAATCACAGTTCCACTAGCGGTGTCTATAGTGGAAGGACTTGGACAAGAGTTGCTATTAGGCATGGAATTTATGCGTGATAACAAAGTGAATATTCACACATTCATGAGAGAGGTGGAGTGGGATCCTCCCAAATTGATTCCTAGCCCAGTCAATAAAGGTCCAAAAAGGCGATTTCCGTCACAAAATTAGGAGAAAGCTGGATTTCTCACCATCGATAGAACCATCCCAGAGGGTCATTTTCCCAAAAGTCCCAAAGAATCCCGCTGGAGCTTTCCCCCCCAGCCCCCCCAAAGTTCCGAAATGCAGGTTATCACGGGAAATCAATTATCTCGGTACCTATTTATCGGAAAACCTTTAATTATATGTTATTCGATTTGTAATATTATGGGCTACAATATTGGTCCTATTACTTTTTTCGATAAAATTGATAGATGTTTGAAAAAAACTATATATATGTCTAAATTTCGGATTTTTCAAAGTCCACTATTCAGTTTTTTCCGTTTAACTTTTTAGTAAGCCATTTTTTATAAAAAATACCCGAAATAAAAAGTTTAGCCACTTTCATTGCGAATCCATTGATGTATATACTTATGCACTTACGATCCGAGCTGACGCAGTGGAAGGGGAAAGAGATAACGCGTTACGCCGCGGTCAAGCACATACTGAAACTTTATGTTTCAACTCTCGTTTGTTGTCTAACTGATGTAACATTCTGAATTCCGTCTACAATCCCAAATATATAATAATATCATCAGCATAGTGAATCAACGTAAAATAATACGTTGTATAGTACAGATTACTGTTTGTTGACAATAGCGATTTCTTGGAAAACAGGAGCGTTTGATGTTTGCTAATCTCACGGTTCTCAAGCAGAGGCGCCGAAAAATTCTCTGAATTTTAGAATATTTTTCTCACACTCCTTCCCTTTGAAAATATTTGTATCCCCTCCACTTTGCTTGTAACGAGCAAAATAATCAGTCAGTCCGTCTGTTGCTTTCGAAGAGAGAAGTTCTTCAGTTTATTCAGTACGGTTTTGTCCTGTGTTTTGAAATACAGTATAGTGCAGTGTTGTATGTACAGTGTTGAAGTAATTGAACTTCTTACTTAGGGCTATTTATAAAATTGATGTATAAAATATAAATGAATCAAATACCCTTAAAACTTTTAAAAAATATTATTCTCACATACATGTTTCGGGTCTAAGCCCATTTTCAATGTATTTGCATTCACATTGAAAATGGGCTTAGCCCCGAAACATGTATGTGAGAATAATATTTTTTAAAAGTTTTAAGGGTATTTGATTCATTTATATTTTATACATCAGTGTTGAAGTAATAGAACGTGTTGGTAGCTTTCGTTATTATAGATTCATTTCAGTTATAAATCAAGTACGGTAATGATTTTTCGCTCTACTTCGATTCAGTAATTTTCAGAAAATGTCGAATGAACATTCTAGTGCATCGTGTGTTTTTTGCGATAAAGAGCTCAAAGACGATATAGTTCTAGTGAAAAAAGGACTTGAAAGGATAAGAGAAGTGAGCCTGCAACTCAATGACTGTATTAATAGTAATTAGGAGTAAAGACCAGTGTAACTGTTCACAAGAATTGCAGACAGAAATATACTCACCCTTCGAGAATTCAAACTGTTTTGAAAGAAAAAGAGAACTGTGAAAGTGATTGTTCATCGAGTTTAGCTTTAAGAGATTTGGAAAATAAGTTCGATTTCAAAAATGATTGTTTTCTTTGTGAGGAACGTGCTGCTTCTAACACTAAAGCTCCGCATGAACGACGAGAATCTGTGCATTTGGTTTCTACTTTGGAGGCAAAAGAAAATTTCTTAAAAAGATGCGACGAAAGGAACGATGATTGGGGTAAGCGAGTTCAATGTAAACTTCTAAACGTTACCGATCTTGTGGCACCTGAAGCTAGATACCATAAGAAATGTCTCACTGATTTCTACAGAACTACTAGTAGTGATAAAAAAAGTATAGGGAGACCAAGCATTATCGGAGATTCCTTCAGCAAACTCTGTGAGTACATAGAGAGCACCGATGAATGTCAATTCACCGTGGATGAATTGCAAAGTAGAATGGATGATTTCTCTAATAGTGAGCAACGTTTTAGTGACAAATATTTCAAAAAACTTTTAAAAGATCATTTCAAAAATCGTATATATTTTTCAAAAACCGAGGGGAAAGTGAACATTGTTAGCTCTTCAAACTCCACCAAAGATATACGTGAAAATACTGAAGCTGAACGATTGAAAATTGTTCTATCAGCGGCAGAAATAATAAAAGATATTCAGAAAATGCACTACGAATCAGAACAGTATCCCAGCATGGAAGAAATTAAATCTGGAGGGGAAGATTTAGTTCCAGCTAGTCTCCAAGCTTTCATGGCCCGACTTTTGGAAAAGAAAAAGCCAGCGAGTGAAAGAAATTTTCTAAGAAAATGTACAGTGTTGAACCACGTGATAATTTCATCTTTAAGGCCAAGATCATTTATATCACCAATACTCACCGCCTTTGGACTAACAATTCATCGATTATATGGATCCAAACATCTGATTGATCTTCTTTCAGCAATGGGAGTTTGTGCATCTTATAGTGAAATATCCATTTACATGAATTCGTTAATCAATGCAGGTTCACCAGAGATAAAGGAGGACGCTTTCATCCAGTACGTTTTCGACAATGCTGATGTCAATGTACGGACTTTGGATGGTTTAAATTCATTTCATGCAATGGGAGGAATACAATGTGTAACACCAAGTTCAAGTGTTGAAGCCCAAGTGAAGGTAAAGCGTTGCAAATCAGGAGGATTCAACTGTGAGGCAATCCGTGAACTCTCCTATGCCAAGAAAAAATCTAGGAGTGGACTTTCCAATACTTCTATTGAAGATGTAAAGACATTATTTCCCCCTGAAGTTTCTCAACTTGGAATTCAGAACCGCTTTATATTCCCAGCTAATATTTTATGGCTGGCTGGATCAAATATTCAACCTGGATGGAATGGCTTCATGACATCTATAATGAGAGAAGAGAAAAACTGCGAAATTTCATATATTTTAGGTCTACCATTCATAAATTTGAATCCCAGCAACCCATCCACAATTTTCAGTGCACTCTCTTTTGCATCTGAACAATGCCGAAAAAGAAATCATGCCTGTATTGTAACTTTGATCAGCCGTTGTTTCTGAAGGCATCCGAAATTGTAGCTTCTGCTGAAAATGATAGTGACTTGTCGAGGGTTATAGTACGGCTTGGTGGTTTTCATTTATTGATGTCGTTTCTAGGTTCAATAGGGAAAATAATGGAAGGAAGTGGCTTGGAAGAGCTATGGGCCACTGTTTATGGACAATCAACAATAAATCACATGTTGAATGGACATGCTTATGCAAGGTGTGTGAGAGCATACAATTTGACTGCCGCAGCTCTACTTGATGTGATGAAGGAAAGTTTTCCAGATGTGAAAGAAGTGTTTGAATCTCTAGAAAAATATTCTATCCAACTTCTCAGAAATGAGAGAGAGAAATCAGAAGTTCCATTGGAAGCAGATGTTGTTGCAGGCTCTTGCATGACGAGTTAGGGAAATAATAATCCCCCCGAACCAAAACTGGCAAATGTATTTAATAACGCAGGATAAGTAATAGACTCTTACGTTATTCAATACATAACTATTATCGAATTCTGTGAAAACAAAAAAAGAAATAATTAGTTGATGTTTGTTATTATTTTCATTATTGATAGTCTATAATAAAGTTTGATTTTTATTATTAGCATGGTAATTGAGGTATTTGGAAGATTGAAAAATGGAAATTGGGATTCAGCGAAAGTTGGAACATAAGGTGGATTAAAAAAATTGAATCATTCCGAGCGCCGTGTATAAGAACATGAATGAAGTGATATGCTGAAACGGTAGTTGGCTGTGATGAGGGTACTTGACCGCGGCGTAACGCGTCGGCTGTTTCCCCTTCCACTGCGTCAGCTCAGATCGTAAATGCATAAGTATATACATCAATGGATTCGCAATGAAAGTGGCTAAACTTTTATTTCAGGTATTTTTTACAAAAAATGGCTTACTAAAAAGTTAAACGGAAAAAACTGAAAAGTGGACTTTGAAAAATCCGAAATTTAGACATATATATAGTTTTTTTCAAAAATCTATCAATTTTATCGAAAAAATTAATAGGACCAATATTGTAGCCCATAATATTACTAATCGAATGACATATAAATGAAGGTTTTCCGATAAATAGGTACCGAGATAATTCATTTCCCGTGATAACCTGCATTTCTGAACTTTGGGGGGGGCTGGGGGGGAAAGCTCCAGCGGGATTCTTTGGGACTTTTGGGAAAATGACCCTCTGGGATGGTTCTATCGATAGTGAGAAATCCAGCTTTCTCCTAATTTTGTGACGGAAAAAACCTTTATTGACTGGGCTATCCTTCAAGTCAGCGAATTATGTCATGATTGCTCTTATTGAGGACTGAGAGAACATCAGTCCCAACAATAGCGGCTGTAGACTCCAAATCTCCGGACAACAAGAGTCGGAACAGAAGGATGTTCAAGCTGGATGGTTTGAACAGTGTCGAACCCAATGCCTTGATTGATAGAGAGGCAGAGTTGTCATATATTCTGAGACAAGCATCCAGGGATGACATAGTTGATCACTGTGATGGAATGAACAACTCTGAACAACAGGCCACAATTTATGCTCCAACTGTCAGAGCAAAGACTTCGAACTCCAAGAAAGTTGTGGAAGTTAGGATGGAACGAATGCCATCTCATAGCAAGTCAGATGTTAGCCTAGCAGTCGACAGAAACAGGATAAACCAAGGTGGGATATCATCCTCTAAAAACAATTCAGCACTCCCAAAAAACAGGAAGGTGGTAAGGAATGAATCAATGCCACTATTGACTGACATGGATGTGGAAAAGTCAATGGCCCCTTTGACTGTCAAAGAGATAGTCCCACAGGATCCCAGACCAGAACATATGGATCTGGTGCTGTGTCACCGAGTCTCAACACCTGGTGAGCGTAAATGGGCCTGCAAGCCACGCTTGAAAGTCTGATTACCGGATGGACAGTGTAAATATGTACCTGTGGACCAGGTATGAATGACGCTCATAGTGAGTGGCATACACCTCTAAAGGTGATGCCTGGGAGGTGTACACCTCTTAAGGTGATGCCTAGATGGCTCACGCCTTTTAAGGTGGTGCCATAGAGGGCTCCAATTCCCCCCCCACCCGAGTAGGAGTGGGGTGTAACAAAGTAAAATTGTGATGATAAAATAATTAATGATATTATTGAAAGACACTCGGCTATCAGCAAGCTAGCTGACCGCAGAGATAAGAAGGGTACCAATGGCGCACCATCTTCCGTGCATTGGGAGGATTCTTACTGCCTGTGGTGGCAGCACATCTACATCCCCTCCACTTTAGGAGAGTATTTAAACGCCGGACGAGCCCCAGACCACAGCATTCCGCTCCCAACCTTCCTCTCCTGTACAGCAGCCCATTGGCTGCCGTACGTCCCTGACCTCCTGTCCTTGTACAGCGGCCCGTTGGCTGCCATACGTCCCTGACCTCCTGTCCTTGTACAGCGGCCCATTGGCTGCCATACGTCCCTATCCTTCCATCTCCCTAGGGCACAGCAGACCGTCGTCTGCCGTCCCAAACCTTCTATCTCCCCAGGGCCCAGCAGACCATCGTCTGCTGTCCCTAACCTTCTATCTCCTCAGGGCACAGCGGACCGTCGTCTGCCATCCCTATCCTTACATCTCCCCAGGGCACAGCAAAACGTTGTCTGCGATCCCTATCCTTCCATCTCCCCAGGGTACAGTGGACCATCATCTGCCGTCCCTATCCTTCCATCTCCCCAGGGCACAGCAGACCGTCGTCTGCCGTCCCTATCCTTCCATCTCCCCAGGGCACAGCGGACCGTCGTCTGCCGGCCCTATCCTTTCATCTCCCCAGGGCACAGCGGACCGTCGTCTGCCGTCCCTATCCTTCCATCTCCCCAGGGCACAGCGGACCGTTGTCTGCCGTCCCTATCCTCCCATCTCCCCAGGGCACAGCAGACCGTCGTCTGTCATCCCTATCCTTCCATCTCCCCAGGGCACAGCGGACCGTCGTCTGCTGTCCCTATCCTTCCATCTCCCCAGGGCACAGCAGACCGTCGTCTGCCATCCCTATCCTTCCATCTCCCCAGGGTACAGCGGACCGTCATCTGCCATCCCTATCCTTCCATCTCCCGAGGGCACAGCGGACCATCATCTGCTATCCCTATCCTTCCATCTCCCCAGGGCACAGCGGACCGTTGTCTGCCGTCCCTAACCTTCTATCTCCCCAGGGCACAGTGGACCGTAGTCTGCCGTCCCTCCTGTCTATCCTTCCTCTTCCTACTTTACTGGAGCGGAACCTAGGCCATAAGGCCAATACAAAATCACATCAAAGTGGTGTCATCAGAGAAGAGAGCAACCTTCACGCTGTCAGAAGCACCAGGAGGTGCTGTCCACGCCAGCTGAGGCACAAAGAAGGAAGAAGAGGAACTTCGACTTGCCCCCTATCCCCGCCCACATTACAACTGAGCTAAGTCATCCAGGAGCAACACCTGGGTATCAATCACCCACCTCTGAAGCTACTCAGGGTGTACGTGATAAAATATATATATATATATATATATATATATATATATATATATATATATATATGTATGTGTGTGTGTGTGTGTGTGTGTGTGGTGTGTGTGTGTGTGTGTGTGTGTGTGTGGTGTGTGTGTGTGTGTGTGTGTGTGTGTGTGCGTCTGTGTACACGATATCTCATCTCCCAATCAAGGTTGTGCATTTTCAATAATTTTTTTTCATATATTTTTTTCCTTTTTCTAATCTATTGGACAGGTTCTTAGGACATAATCTATGCAATTGAAATATTTTTATCAGCTTCTGTTAGCTAACAATAGGGCTTCAAAAGTCACTTTTTTGAGGCAGATGGTACACATACCCTACAAAAACCACTGTTCCGAAAAATCTGAGAAGAATATGCAAGTCTCCTCTTCAATGTAGCAAAAAATACTTCAACTTTGTTTTTGAAAATCTGAAAAAAAATTAATTTTCATGAATTTTAAACTCCTTTTTCACATTCAATGTTCGTTTTATAGACTTCAAATTCATAGCAACTTGTAGTGCTGTTCTTGGTGAATGAAGTTGATGCTTAAACCTCTTTTATAGACACAATATTAGCCGCTGGTATGTGTACCTTTGAAGCACGGTTTTATGCCTGCTATGCTCAGGCAGCAAGTGAATAGTACAGCTGGAGCGATCTAGCGGAATTAGTTTGTCCCTAAAGCTAAGCGCTTGACGTTAATGGAATGACTTAAGAAGACTTTCCAATGGAATGAAGCATGCACAAATGAAAAATGCAGGCGAGTGAAGCGAGCCCGCTGATCTCATTTTTGGATGATCCAGTCGGGGGTGCAGGGGGCGGATATGGAGAGCAAAGCGAGCCTGGCGGCTAGTACTCAGATATAATAATAATAATTACTAACTTCAAACGTTTTTTTTTTAGGAAGAAATCGTCAAAACTGCAATAAGTATAAGGAAGGCGAAATTTGAACACGAGGAAAAAACTGGAGAGGCCTACTATATTAAGTAAAAGGTAGGACAAAATATTCATTTCGCCTTTATAAATGAACGATGGTTGGCAACATCACATTTAAAAAGAAAATTATGAATTTTCCATCGTATTAAATAGCCATATAATTACTAGTAGTTCTGTGAACAGTAGACTTCACGCAGTATTCTCATCCACAAGTACCTGATTGAAACTATAGACCTTATGGAAATACAGCAATAGACTGGCTTCTCCACACATCTGTGTAATCACTTGTCAGCTGATTTATGATGAATAATTCTATAGTCTGATTTTTACTCTAATATTGGCGTATGAAGGAGGCTCCTTTTTCCTTTTATACTATTAGTTCTGTGAACAGTAGACCTCACGCAGTATTCTCATCCACAAGTACCTGATGTCACTTGTTTTAAATGTTAACAAACTCAGTTCACATTTGAATTTGTATTCCATATGATATAATTCATCCAGTTCCGTGATAATCTTTCTATCTGATGGGAATTAATTTTTTACAATCAAAAATAATATAATTTCTCCAGCATTATTTAGTTCATTTGTTCATTTTTAATCACCTATTAAATTAGTTTTTTCGAATGTGAGAATATTGATACTAATGGGCACGTATAATAATACCATGACTGCAAAACAAAATATTGAACCCAAATACCTTAAAGCTGCGATTAGTCCAAAGTTATTAACATAATGTTAATAACTCAATCCTTATAGATCATATTAGATTGAACATAACTTATCATACACATGATGAAGATGTGTGTTTGTCAACTTCCGTTCAATCCAATAGAATCTATAAGGAATAAGTTATTAATATTATGTTAATAACTTTGGTGTAAACCCAGCTTAAAGATGCATACCTCTTTAAGGTCTTTGATTGAAACTATATACCTTATACAAATACAGCAATAGACTGGCTTCTCCACACATCTGTGTAATCACTTGTCAGCTGATTTATGATGAATAATTCTATAGTCTAATTTTTACTCTAATATTGGCGTATGAAGGAGGCTCCTTTTTCCTTTTATATTATCCTTGGAATGCAAAATTTCCAAAAACCTTGTATATACGTCGACGCGCAATTAAAAAAGGAATATACCTGTCAAATTTCATGAAAATCTTTTACCGCGTTTCGCCGTAAATGCGCAACATATAAACATGAAGAGAAATGCCAAACCGTCGACTTGAATCTTAGACCTCACTTCGCTCGGTCAATAATACTACCCGTTCAAAAACATGGAACATCTTGAAAATGTATCATTCCATCAACGTTAGTAGACAGTTGACTATAATACTACGGATTACTACCCGTTCAAAAACATCGAACATCTTGAAAACGTATCTTTCCATCAACGTTGTAGACAGTTGCAGCCAGACCTGATAACAGCGCTCACACTCATATTCCGGGACGACATGCACGGTACGAGAGGACAGAAAGCTCTATGTTTTTTTAGGATTCTGTCTAGACATTTTAAATTAATAAATTATTTATTAACTTTTGAGAAAACAACAACAGGTCAATGTAACTTACTGAGCGCGAGGTCTACTGTTCACAGAACTACTAGTCAAATACTGTCATTATAACATGGACCTCACTATAGGAAGATGATACAAAGATCACCACACATGATACAGTATCATCACACATGATACAGTATCAACACACATGATACAGTATCAACACATATGATACAGTATCATCACACATGATACAGTATCATGTTAGCTTGACTTATAACACAAGAATCTGACACAAAAATTCAAACTTTGGCAACAGTGTAGAGGTAGGAAAGGATAGCGCTATCTGCTTTGTTGAATGATAGACAAGGATAGCAACACCAATGTTGATCAGATACTGCCATTATAACGTGGAATACACTATATAGTGAGGTCCACGTTATAATGACAGTATTTGATAAACTTTTATGTTGCTATCCTTGTCTATCAATCGACAAAGCAGGTAGTACTATCATTTACTAACTCCGCAACGATGCCAAATCTGTTTTCGACAATGTATAAATATGATTAATAAACTAAGGCAGAGAACAGACAACGCTGCTCTTCTATCTGTATCCACTGACATTATAACGTGGACCTCAAAATAGGTGTTGGAAGACTAAATTTATTGTTGTATTATTTATTTAAATAAGTAGTTTCTGAAATAGTATATTTCGCACCTTAAGCAGAAAATGATATTTTTCTGGCTCGAAATCGATTTTCAAGTCTGAGGCCTTAGGCCGAGGACTAGAAAAGATTGAGAGCCAGAAATACATTTTTGCCCATGGTGCGAACAATATTTTTCCTCCACCTACTGTCAAAAGTACTTACTTTACTCCCTGAAACATGATACTAAAGTGTCACTTTTTCGCTCTCGGTACTAAAAAACAGAAAAACTCCCTAGGGAGTAAAAGTGACTCCATTCAAATAACATGGGAAGCATCTCTATTTTAAAAACGTACATTTGGAATAGGTCAGAAGGTCTAAGCTCAGATGAGGAAGCATATAGAGTAGTCATTAAACCAACTAAATTCAATACCTCAACCAGACATTTGATCGATATAGAAAATAATTTATGTTTGTATGCTGAAATTATTATTACAAACTTCATATCACTTGTGAAAACGTACTTCCTGGGGGTTCATCTCTTATGACAGAGTCCCACGTTGTGAAGCCATTATGTGAAATGGTAAACCTTTGCCCCACTTGTTGGGTGATATTATGTAAAATGGTAAATTTAATAATATATAAGAGCAGTTGCTAAAGTCCCTAATTTGCGAATAAATTCCCAGATAGTTAAGGCCGTCCGGCTTGCAAAATTGCTGGGTTCAAACCGCAGCTCTAGCTCAGTGGTAGATACATGAATTTTCCAAATATATTTAATCACCACAAGGTTCAATGACTGGTGATTAATAATTCTTACCGCTGCTTCTATGAAGTTCTTGAAGAATACCAATAAGGAAATTGAAAAGATAGTTGATGACTGATTACCAGTAACCATGTATCCAACCGAGAATAATGAAGACCAACTATGGTTTTTTCTAGTTGATGTTTAAAACGCTCATCATGAATACAGGTATTCACCAATTTATCCTTCTGAAATTCCTTAGAACTTACAACGCCAGTTCTTGAAGCTCTCTGGATCCTTATATGATATAACTGGAACCTTATTAATATATATATCAATATATTTTTTCTGGCAGACTAATGTGACTATCATCAAAGGATGATAAGTACTGAATGCTCTTAATAAGATCAATATTAATTGATTCACTAATTTTATATGCTGCAGAATATTTTTTCTTGGTACTGAGACAGCCCAAACTGTATATCACGAGATGAATTAGGATAAAATAAACTTCTATGATTTTGTATGCTAACATAAAACACAAAATATATTCCCATAAACAATATATATATATATATATATTATATATATATATATATATAATATATATATATATAAAATATTCTATATCTATAATTTTCTTTAAATAAATTATTTTCTAATATTTGAATAATTATCACAAGGTTTACTAGCATTCACAATTGTGAGCCTTAAAGATTATAAATATATTATATTTGATACTGATGCGTGGACTTCAAGTCAATTCAGAATTCTACAATTTAAAACCTGTTTGGTCTGCAGATTTAATAGGGCAAGCTTTGATTAATTAGCAAATAATAATTAATAAAATTGATATTTAAAAAATAAAATCTCAGGGTTTTTAATGAGTCCGTGCTGTGCATGGAAGTGAGCTTCCTACATATATCAAATAAAATTCATAAAACGTTCTTATAAACTATATGATAGCACTCAACACATTGCAAAATTTCCTTGATTCGAATTTATTTATAAAGCGCTTTGATTTATTCCCCAACTCTTAATAAAAGACCTTTATAAAACGAGCTCGTTTGATCTAACACTCACATTAATGATGTTCTTGACGGTCTTGTAGAATGAATTAATTATTTCCAATAATTAATTATACAGGTCCTTTTCGTCTCGGCTGGGCTCGCGCGTGGCCAGATTTCTTATAGTTTTCTTTCCATATTACAGATATATTTATGGGAATTGATTACAATTACAAACTCTTCAACAACACTGAGTTCACAGATAAATAAACATTAATTACAAATAGTTCACATTTAAAAAAGGGATTGGCTTGATAATTTTAAAATTTAACAAGAAGGAAGAACCCTAATTTCCTTGTGCATCCTTTCAGAACGAGATCCTAAGCCAGAAGAAGGTGGTTTTCAGAAAAATGTTATCTCTTCCTTGAATGATTTGTAAGCTTCTTTCTGATTGGCTTTTAATTTAACAAACTCCATACAATTGGTTGCTTCAGATTCAGGGTTTCTTCAACTTTATAATAGAAAAAATAAATAAAAGTATTTATATAAATATATGGAGTGATTGTCTTAAACTATTCTGATAAATAAATCGCGATATACGATGCTAACATGTAACATATATTTAGTTTTTTTATACAAGTTTTGTATACCCTTGATTTTTGTACTTTTTTAGATTGTAATAAATATTTATGCAGCAATAATAGTTATCCCTATTTATTTACATAAATCTTCCTCAGTAGGCCTATATAGAATACCTTTTGTGAGTAAACTTTATAATTCAACTTGTACTGGTTGATTGAGCAATCAGCTGATTTGTTAGGTATTGATTTAAATAACTATCAATTTATTCTAGATCGATTGATTCATTTAAAAGTGTAAACAATAATAATTCTAACCTCAAATGTACATGCTAACTTTTATTTTTTTATAATCTGCCAATAATAAATAAGCCGCTTTATAGTTTTTAATTCTGCCAATGGATCCTCATTATTGTTGAATTACAATTATGCATGTTTTTTCATATCGCTTTAGATAATACGATTACTCTTTATCACTAACAACATTCGATTTTACTTGAGTGGTTCTTTGACTAGGTTATCTTTCTTTTCCATTTTATAATTCTATTAAAGTTCAGTAGTATTTCAAAAATATTTTGTGGTGCTAAAATACCATGTGACACACTATACTAGAAAAAATTTATATATTTTTTTCTTTTAATCCATGTTATTAAAAATACCAGCCAACAAATATTACTTATTAACTAATCAAATTTGAAACGGGAACTTCATCATAGCTGTAGTTGTGGCTGTCATTGTTGTTACAACTTTAGCCGATAGATAGTGATGTCAGAGGAGAACTGTGATTACAAGCCAGCTGTTTCTGTTTACTTTTTAGATCATGTTGTAACACATTGTTTGGTCACATACGTTTTTAAAAATTATTTTATTTGCAGTTTTTATAAAAATGTAGGTGGAGGAAAAATGTTGTGTATATCACGAGTGAAAAATGTTTTTTCTCCCTCAGGAAAATTGTTGCCCTCGGCTTTTCCTCGGGCTTCAAACTTTTCCCTCAGGGAGAAAAACCAGCACTTTTCACTCTAGATATTCAAATAACTATTTCGCCACACTAAAGGTATTGCTGACAAAATAAATAAAGAATACTTGTTATCGTACCTATCTCTTGATTTTAGTGGTAGAAGATTTGCAGTCAGGATTCCAGATTCTTTTAAAATTTCACTTGGAATATCACAGACGTCATCATCTTCAAGCATTTTTGAAAATTTGGAATGTGCTAATCAAAAATAAATAATTGAATGAAAATGGTTGTGAAGCGAATACTGAATTTGTTTGATTCGAAATTCGAACTAAAATCATGGCGACTTTGATGAAGAAAGTTGACACTCGCCCAATCTAGCGGATGACTTATCAACTACGGACTTCCAAGCGGCTGGAAAGAGAACACTTTCTGGCCTAGACCGGAAAAGAAACCTGTTCTGACGTCAGATGAGAGTCGTCTGCAAACAACGTCTTTCAGATCTACATAGGGACTGGAAAACAGCTGCTTTCTGTGCAGTGTGGCGGAAATATATTTTAGTTTACTAATATTTTCCTATTTTTTGTTTTCAGAGGCGAAGTTAGAACTCAAAACCCCTAACCACCTATCAGATTGGCTCGATCTTGACTATTACTTGGCTGATGAAAAATGATTATTATGTTATTCATTATTTATAATTAGTTCTTATTATTTATGTCATTATTATATATTAAAACACCTTTCTTCTTCTTTTTCATATTCCTCTACTTCCTCTTTTTCTTCTCCTTCTTCTTCATCATCTTCTTCTTCTTCTTCATCTTCTTCATCATCATCATCATCATCATCATCATCATCATCATCATCATCATCATCATCATCATCATCATCATCATCATCATCTTCTTCTTCATCATCTTCTTCTTATTATTCTTTTTCTTCTTCTCCTCCTTCTTCATCTTTTTCTTATCCTTCTTCTTCATCATCTTCTTCTTCATATTCCTCTTCTTCTTCTTCATCATCATCTTCTTCTTCATATTCCCCTTTTCTTCTTCCTCTTCTACTTCTTCTCCTATCTTATTTTTCTTCTTCTTCTTCTTAATCACCTGTCTTCTTCTTATTTTTTTCTTCTCATGTCTTCTTGTTTTTCTCCTGTTTTCTCCTTCTTCTTCTTCTCCTTCTTCTTCATCTTCATCCTTCTCTTCTTCTCCTTCCTCTTCTACTTCTTCTCCACCTGTCTTATTTTTCTTCTTTTTTTCTTCTTTTTAATCACCTGTCTTCTACTTCTTCTTCTTCTCTGGTTTTCTTCTTTTTCTTCGTCTCCTGTCTCCTTCTTCTTTTTCTTCTCATGTCTTCTTCTTGTTCTTCTTCTGCTTCTTCTTCTTATTCATCCTCCTCTTCTTCTTCTCCTTCATCTTCCTCTTCAACTTCTTCTTCTTCCTCTTAAAAATCTTCTTCTCCTGTCTTATTCTTCTTCTTCTTCACCAGTTTTCTTTGTCTCCTGACTCCTTCTTCTTCATCCTTTTCTTCTTCTTCTTCATCTTTCTCTTCAATTTCTTCTTCTTCCTCTTCTACTTCTTCTTCTCCTGTCTTATCTTTTTTGTTCTTCTACTTCTCCTCCTTCTCATTCTCCTTGCCCTCCCCCTCCTTCTTCTTCACCTCCTAACATTAGGATTATTTATCTTATCCTAGAAATATTATATAATTATCCATTATGTTTGTTTTGAACTTTTCTTCAGTTGTTTTAATTATACTTTCAGTTCAATAGAAATATTCTTTTATTAGCATTTAGAATAGTTCCCTTTTATGAAATGTATCTATTTCATTATGTTTTTTGCTTTGATTTACTTTTATTTTGTTTGTGGTGTTGGGTATTTTACTAATAAAGTTTGCTGCAAGTTATATGTTGACTTTTTATTTCATGAAATCTATCCAGTTATCTATCCTTTATAGAAGGCAGTGGCAAGGCAGAGAATCGGCAACGCTGTTCTCCCATCTTTTATCCACTGTCATTATAACGTGGACCCCATTGTATAACTGGGACAAATATCCTCTATAGAAGGCAGTGGCAAGGCAGAGAATCGGCAACGCTGTTCTCCCATCTTTTATCCACTGTCATTATAACGTGGACCCCATTGTATAACTGGGACAAATATCCTCTATAGAAGGCAGTGGCAAGAAAGAGAACCGTTTTATTAATTTTAAAGGTTAATAGTTAAAGTTGGCAGTTAACAGTTGAAGTTACAGTTAACAACTATCCTCTATAGGAGGCAGTGGCAAGACAGAGAATAGTTTCATTAATTTAAAAGGTTAACAGTTAGTTTAACAGTTAACAGTTGAAGATACAGTTAACAACTATCCTCTAAAGGAGGCAGTGGCAAGACAGATGATCGTTTTATTAATTTTAAAGGTTAACAGTTAAAGTTGACAGTTTAACAGTTAACAGTTAAAGTTACAGTTAACAACTATTCTCTATAGGAGGCAGCGGCAACACAGAGAATCGTTTTATTAATTTTAAAGGTTGACAGTTAAAGTTGACAGTTAACAGTTAACGTTACAGTTAAGAACTATCCTCTATAGGAGGCAGCAACAAGACAGAGAGCCATTTTATTAGTTTTAAACTAGGTTAACAGTTAAAGTTGACAGTTTAACAGTTAAAGTTACAGTTAACAACTATCCTCTATAGGAGGCAGCGGCAACACAGAGAATAGTTTTATTAATTTTAAAGGTTAACAGTTAAAGTTGACAGTTTAACAGTTAACAGTTGAAGTTACAGTTAACAACTATCCTCTATAGGAGGCAGTGGCAAAACAAATAATAGTTTTATTAATTTTAAAGGTTAACAGTTAGTTAAAAGTTAACAGTTAACGTTACAGTTAAGAACTATCCTCTATAGGAGGCAGCGACAAGAAACAGAGCCATTTTATTAGTTTTAAACTAGGTTAACAGTTAAAGTTGACAGTTTAACAGTTAAAGTTACAGTTAACAACTATCCTCTATAGGAGGCAGCAGCAACACAGAGAATAGTTTTATTAATTTTAAAGGTTAACAGTTAAAGTTGACAGTTTAACAGTTAACAGTTAAAGTTACAGTTGACAACTATCCTCTATAGGAAGCAGTGGCAAGACAGAGAACAGTTTTATTAATTTTAAAGGTTAACAGTTCAACAGTTAACAGTTAAAGTTACAGTTAACAACTGTCCTCTATAGGAGGCAGCGGCAACACAGAGAATAGTTTTATTAATTTTAAAGGTTAACAGTTAAAGTTGATAGTTTAACAGTTAAAGTTGCAGTTAACAACTATCCTGTATAGGAGGCAGCGGCAACACAGAGAATAGTTTTATTTATTTTAAAGGTTAACAGTTAAAGTTGACAGTTTAACAGTTAAAGTTACAGTTAACAACTATCCTCTATAGGAGGCAGAGGGAAGACAGAGAATAGTTTTATTAATTTTAAAGGTTAACAGTTCAAATTGACAGTTTAACAGTTAACAGTTAAAGTTACAGTTAAAGACTATCCTCTATAGGAGGCAGTGGGAAGACAGATAATCGTTTTATTAATTTTAAAGGTTAACAGTTGAAGTTGACAGTTTAACAGTTAAAGTTACTGTTAACAACTATCCTCTATAGTAGGCAGTGGCAACACAGAGAATAGTTTTACTAATTTTAAAGGTTAACCGTTAAAATTGACAGTTTAACAGTTAACAGTTAAAGTTACAGTTAACAACTATCCTCTATAGGAGGCAGAGGGAAGACAGAGAATAGTTTTATTAATTTTAAAGGTTAACAGTTCAAATTGACAGTTTAACAGTTAACAGTTAAAGTTACAGTTAAAGACTATCCTCTATAGGAGGCAGTGGGAAGACAGATAATCGTTTTATTAATTTTAAAGGTTAACAGTTGAAGTTGACAGTTTAACAGTTAAAGTTACTGTTAACAACTATCCTCTATAGTAGGCAGTGGCAACACAGAGAATAGTTTTACTAATTTTAAAGGTTAACCGTTAAAATTGACAGTTTAACAGTTAACAGTTGAAGTTACAGTTAACAACTATCCTCTATAGGAGGCAGCGGCAAGACAGAGAACCGTTTTATTTAACGTTAAAGGTTAACAGCTAACAGTTAAAGTCAACAGTTAGTTTAATAGTTAAAGTTACAGTTGACAACTATCCTCTATAGCAGGCAGTGGCAAGATAGAGAATCGTTCTATTAATATTTTAGAGGTTAACAGTTGACAGTTAGTTCAACAGTTGAAGTTAACAGTTAGTTTCACTTGTTAGTCAACACTTAGAAATAAACTGGTATCCGTAAACTTTTCAAAGTAGCTCCAGCATGTGGTTAAAATTGCCTCTTATTTTTAAAAAATATACATCTACTAGCCGTCAGGCTCCCTTCGCTCGCCAAAACCCGTCTAGCCAGGGGGGGCTCCGCCTCCTGGACCCCCGGCTGGATCATCCAAAAATGAGATCAGCGGGCTCGCTTCGCTCGCCTGCATTTTTCATTTGAGCATGCTTCATTCCATCAGAAAGTCGAAGTACTAAGAAAACGCAGAAATGCTGTGAAAAACGCTGATTTTGGGCGTATCTTTGATGAAATATTGAAGTCACCTCATCACAAAATTTTTAGACCCTAGCTAAACCTCTGTACCAAATTTGAACATTTTCTGTCTATTACTTGATGAAAGAACTGAGAAAACGCAAAAAAAGCTAATTTTGGGCGTATCTTTGACGTTATTGCAAATTCCTTCTAACACAACATTATTACACCCTAGCTGAGATTCTGTACTACATTTGAAAAATTTCTCTTCACTTGTTCTAGATAAATCTGAGAAGAAGCAAAAAAGAACCGCTGGAAAAACGCTAATTTTGGGCGTATTTTTGACGTTATTGCAAATTCCTTCCAACACAACATTATTACACCCTAGCTCAGCTTCTGTACTGAATTTGAACAATTTCTGTTTATTTCTTCTCGATAAAGCTGAGAAAACGCTAAAAAAAAACGCTGATTTCGGGCGTATCTTTGGAAATTTTTCCAAATCCGTTCTTAGTGCGCCTCTAAAGGGCCAACTGAACATACCTACCAAATTTGAACGTTTTTGGTCCGGTAGATTTTTAGTTCTGCGAGTGAGTGAGAGAGTCAGTCAGTCAGTGAGTGCCATTTCGCTTTTATATATATATATATATATATATATATATATATATATATATATATATAATATATATATATATATATATATATAGATAGATAATATAATAAAGGTAAGAATTGTCTTATACACGTAGGGGATAGGAAATTCACGAATGACGCATCATCACGTCTCAACTACTCAACTCATCAACTTGAAATTTTGCATATAGATTACTAATTTACCGAGGTTGGTTATAGACCTTCTACATTTCAGTTATGGTTACTAGTAGTTCTGCGAACAGTAGACCTCGCTCATGAATACAACTTTCAATCTAATGAGAAGGGCCAGTACAGTGAGTACTGTGAGTATTGTGAAGATTTAGCCATGTCATTTATTATTTTTCGCCCCACTTGGATGTAATGAGCTGGTTTTCGTGCGTCATATAGAGGCCGAAAGTGATTGTTTTCTGACCAGGCCGGTAACATTTTTACGACCCTAGGGCTGTAAAATAACCTTGAAGTCAGCTGATTCTGATTTGATGTGAACGTGTTTACAAAATAGTTTATGAAACGAAATCAGATTATATGCTTCTACAATTGAATAAAGTATTCAGCAATAAGATACCATCATTTTATTTGGATGAATGGAATATAAATAAGTTATATTAAAAACTATTCAAATTCTATTTTTAGAGTAGGATAGAACTTCTAACCTCAACTTTCGCAGTTGACGATGACAAGCATTGTTGACATTCAGATTGTCCAAGTTAGTCTGCTAAAATAGCTGATCAAAAAACTTTTCATTATTTGTGTTTATTATTCAAAATCAAAACATTCATACTAATATCATCTTATTGCCATTTGAAAGAATAAAAAAGTATAAACTCAACCTCCCATTTAAACATAGAATCATAAAATTAAAACATAAAACATTAGAACATAATCTTCTAGATTATTTAGACAATTTGAAATCCACCCAAACTGAGATCCTCACCCTGTCGTGGTCGACGACGCATTTACGCACAAATGAAAACTTATTTTTTTGTGTGGCGAAAAATAGCGTTCGCACCACGGGCAAAAATGTGTTTCCGGCTCTCAATCTTTTCTAGTCCTCGGCCTACGGCCTCGGACTTGAAAACCGATTTCGAGCCAGAAAAGTCTCATTTTCGGCCCTAGGTGCGAAATATACTATTCTCCATTGAAAGTGCTAGAGACACTGTTTCCAGGGACACTGGAATTATCAAGGAGTACCTTTATATCAAATACATAACTTTTAAATGAAAAAGACTAAGAAATTGTCAAAAAACCACAGATTTATTGATACTCAGAAAGACCGGTTTCGGTCATTATCAGAGTTTATTGCTGTATCTTCAAAGACACATCCTTTCTGGATTGAGGTTAGTTCGCGGTTTTTTAAATATTACAAAAAAACCAGAGGTTTTATCAAAAATCGTTACACATACGTTTCTGCGCCTTGTTTCAAAGAACTTGCATACCAAATTTCATCCAAATCGGACAATAACTGCGACTGTAACTGCGGTACAAACAAACAGACGAAAGCCGATCGAGTCGAAACTAAGACCTCAGCTTCGCTTCGGTCAATAAAATCTTCTAGATTTCAGTTTGTCAAGCTTCTAATTGGACCCTTGCGGAGCACGGGTTACCTGCTAGTAAAGAATAAACGAATAAATGGGAATATAAATAAAAAATTAATAGAAAATAAATTAAAAAAAGGAATCCATTATAGTAAAACTATGCATTACCGAACATATCCGTAATTTTCCTATGTCTTTATTGACTGCATTATAATAGTGAGGTCCAAGTTATAATGGCAGTGACAAAACATAGTAGAACAACAGTGCCGATTCTCTGCCTTGTCACTGCCTTCTATAGACGGTAGCTGATACTGGTATAACTGATGTAATATTAACTGTTCATTCTCGTTTGAAATAATCAGTTGTATTTCATTCAACAAGAGAATATTATATTCTTCAATTATTACATAATACATTTTTATGATAATTAAGATAAAATATTTTCTCAATTAATTATAATTATACGCTGTCGAAAACGATCCGGCAACGTTGTGAAGCTAGAAAGGATAGCGCTATCTGCTTTGTGGAATGATAGACAAGGATAGCAACACCAATTTTGATCAAATACTGCCATTATTGACCGAGCGAAGTGAGGTCTAAGATTCAAGTCGACGGTTTGGCATTTCTCTTAATGTTTAAATGTTTGTTTATATGTTGCGCAATTACGACGAAACGCGGTAATAGATTTTCATGAAATTTGACAGGTATGTTCCTTTTTAAATTGCGCGTCGACGTATAATATACAAGGTTTCTGGAAATTTTGTATTTCAAGGATAATATGATAGGAAAAAGGAGCCTCCTTCATACACCAATATTAGAGTAAAAATCAGACTATAGAATTATTCATCATAGATCAGCTGTTTAGACTATAATACTACCCGTTCAAAAACGTCGAACATCTTGAAAATGTATGTTTCCATCAACGTTAGTAGACAGTTGACTATAATACTACCCGTTCAAAAACATCAAACATCTTGAAAATTGCATCTTTCCATCAACGTTGTAGACAGTTGCAGCTAGACCTGATAACAGCGCTCACACTCACATTCCGGGAAGACACGACACGGTACGATAGGACAGAGAGCTCTATGTTCATTAGGATTTTTTCTAGGCATTTTAAATTGATAAATTATTTACTAATTTTTGAGAAAACATAACAACAGGTCAATGTAACTTACTGAGCGGGAGGTCTACTGTTCACAGAACTACTAGTAACGTGGACCTCACTTTAGGAAAGCCACTTAAAATAGTATCTTAAGTCACAAGGACGGGAAGGGGCCTTTTGCAGGCGAGAATGATGTTTCTAGTCGTGGCGTTAGCCGAGACTAGAATTTCATTCGAGCACTGCAAAAGACATCCACGTCCAAGTAACTTACACTATTTTTTGTCATAATAATCTATGAAAGAATAATTGAGAAACAGAAAACATTACCTGCTTGTGCTGACATTACTACATGCATTCATAGAGAAACAATAGCGTAAGTAGATATCCCACGGTATAGGGCGTTTATATCGCAACTTTTACTGTTATCTCAAGCCGATTACTGTCGATTTTTACTGTTTTGTTGGGGTAAGAGTGTATGAACGGCACAATATGAGAGACTACCAGCGTCATAAAGCTTCACGGGAAAGAACTACGTTGGCTATCGGCTTGAGATAACAGTAAAAGTTGCGACATAAACGCCCTATGCCATGGGTTATCTACTTATGATATTGTTTCTCTATGATGCATTCCTTAGACCAGTTAGAGATTAGACACGGCCCATTGTATATTTATACTGAAAGTCGATGAAGCCAACATCTAACAGCCAAATCCGCCCACCTTGACGTCACAAAAGTTTGTTGTGTAGGTGTTTGTGGTGTTCAACTTACATTGTTGTTATTCAATGCATTGTTGTTAGCTTGATTGTGACGTCAAGGTGGGCGGATTTGGCAGTTAGATGTTGGCTTCAGAGACTAGGCTTCCCAGCGTGTCTATTCTATAAATGGTCTAAAGTTATACCCATTGTTATTGTATAGTAGCTGATACAGCACTTAGAATAGTATATAAGCTCTAGTAATTAAGATTCTTTGTCTCATTTCTGTATTTTGGGCAGTCACTATGCCGGTTTGTTTCTTGAATAAATCTTTTTAAAAAGGATGTCACGTGTTCCGTTTACTTAACTGGCGCCCGAACAAACGGGACCGCAGACGTTTCGGTAAAGTTCAATTAACTTATTTTTCGCGACCAACTGTCTCGAATCCAAAACGCGAGTGTAACTCCTCATCTGCGGCCTACCCTCATCACTCTGGAACCAAGTGCACAGCCTTCCATCCTGGCAGAGAGAAACAACACCTGGCGGCCCCTAACCAACAGAGAACCAAGCGACACGGATTCATCCACGGACGAGGACCAGGACGATCCAAGTACGCTCTCCAAACCAGTTGTGAGTACCAAACAAAAGAACTTCATCAAACCCTCAAAACTGCATCCAGTCTTATCTTCAACTTCAGAGATTTCAAAAATGGCAACAATCACTAAACCTATTCCACATGAACTCTTGAGATACATACCTCATTACGATGGTACTTCTCACAAGTTACATCAATTCATATCTACTTGCGAAGACCTTTCTATCGGCTACTGTGCTGATAACATTCAAGAAAAAGAAGCTAATCACTGGATTCTTTTCAAAGCTGCTATGTGCAAACTTGAAGGACCAGCCGAAGCAGTAGCATTCAACAACAGTTGTTCTTCAATAAAAGACTTGATAAAATCACTGAAACAAAATTTTGCTGATAACAGATCTGTACCTGAACTCATTGCTGAGTTGACTGTGATGAAATCCTATCAAAGGGAACATCCTATTGAATTTTTGAACAGACTTAATGAAAAACGTACAAATGTAATCACTAAGTATAAGCTAGATGGTGTTACAGGTTTACTATTAGAAAATTTGATTTGTCAACTGAATGCTACACTTGTAAATACTTTTGTGCATGGAGTTCACCCAACATTAGGGTCACATTTGCAAGTACTACAAGTACAAGACCTAGATGATGCTAGGAATAAGTTAATAAACGATTGTAGTATTGTATTACAGCAACTACGCTACAAAACCACTATTGAAACAATGAACAGGGTAGATAGTAGGAAACATTCCAACAACACTACAACATTTAGAAATCCTAATTACGAACAAAACTTTCAAAAACAATGGTCACACGACAATTCTTTCGAACAAACACACAGACCCTTCCAAAGTAGACAACAATTTTCACCACACAATGTTCAACAAACTAACTTCCCCCAAAACTTTCAACAAAATTTTTCAAATCAAAGCTTCCAAAAACAAAACTATCGTCCAAACTTTCAACAACAACGTTTTCCACAACAAAGCTTTCAGCAGCAAAACAGTAATTTCAAACCTAACACTCAAGTAAGTTCGTCAAACACAGTGTCTATGCGCACTCAAAGAACAGACCCTGTACAAAAATTGAAAACTTACAGATCACCATATGAAGTAAACTACTTAGAGGAAGAACCAGAAGATAACTACAATCAGAACCCGATTGAGGCTATGCAATGTCAAATAAACACTTTGACTGAATCACTCAACAAACTCACGAACCATTTTTTAGAGTCAGGCCCCCAGTTTTCGGAGGACCCCCCAAGCGACTCGACTTGAACATCTTAAACAAATCTCTTCCTTACTTTCTCGATCAAAAGAAAAGAAAATGGCTAGTAGACACAGGATCTGCTAAAAACTATATGCATCCATCATTGGTCTCTCCTGAGATCACTCGATACAAGGAAGACTTTATTGTAAAAACTCCTAATGGAGAAAGTAAAGGAAACGAATATATTTTTTTCAACACTGAAAATGTATTTTCCCAACCCCATAGAATAAAGATGTATATATTTGATTTCTCCACTAAGTATGACATACTTCTTGGAAATGAAACTTTACGTGCGTTTAAGATGAATGTAAACTTTGCTAATGATAAACTTGAATATAAGGATGGAATGAAAGAACTGTTGTTTTTGCTAGATAATAAGAGTGTTACATTACAACCAGGCTACAACGTG
Organism: Nilaparvata lugens; assembly: GCF_014356525.2. Lineage (NCBI taxonomy): Eukaryota > Metazoa > Arthropoda > Insecta > Hemiptera > Delphacidae > Nilaparvata > Nilaparvata lugens. The sequence goes on from NC_052512.1 coordinate 43,278,598, forward strand.
ATCTCAATCCCGGTTAAGTCAGCCCCAAATGTAACAACAGGATTAATTAAAGAAGTGAATACAGATGTATATACTGTTGAAGAAGGTATTGTAGAAATCACTGATAATAAATGTAAATGTGTTGTTTTTTCAAATGAGCTTCTGACTATCTATCCGGAGCCCATGGATGTAGAAGATGTAGAAGAAATTATAGAGGCAAAACAATTCACGACCAATTGTCCTGAAAACTTGGCAGATATAATTCAAGATATACCATCTCTATTACGAACAAGTCACATGAACGAGGAAGAAAAACTTAAAATAATTAGCCTAGTTCAACAGTTCCCTGAAATAATAAAACGAGAAAATGATCCCTTGAGTAGTACAAATTTGCTAAAACATACAATCAATACGAAAGACGATCTTCCCGTCTACACAAAAAACTACAGATACCCACAGATTTATAGGGAAGATATTGAATTTGAAATCGACAAACTACTAAAAAACAAAATTATCCAACACTCCAATTCGCCATACAACAGCCCTATTTGGGTGGTTCCCAAAAAAACTGATGCATCAGGCAAGCGGAAAATCCGTATGGTTCTAGATTACCGTAAATTGAATGATAAAACTATTGATGATAAATTCCCCCTACCCAACATTGAAGATCTGTTTGGCAAAATAGGCAGGGCTACATACTTTTCAGCCATTGATCTGGCCTCCGGTTTTCATCAAATCCAAATGGACCCGCAATCCGTACCTAAGACAGCTTTCTCAACAGAGCACGGACATTACGAGTTTTTACGTATGCCGTTTGGGTTAAAGAATGCACCCCCTACGTTTCAGAGGGCCATGAACATAATTTTTTCAAGAATGACCAATGTACTAGTCTACATGGATGATATAATAATTTTCTCTGATAGCCTTGAGGAACACTTAAAGCATTTGAAATCAGCATTTACGAAACTAAAAGAACACAATTTGAAAATTCAACTTGATTAAACTGAGTTTTTCAAGCGTGAGTTGTTGTATTTAGGGCACATCATTTCGGAAAAAGGTGTGATGCCTAACCCCTCTAAAGTTGAAGCCATAAAAAACTTTCCAATCCCTAAGACCGCCAAAGAAATCAAACAATTTCTTGGACTGACTGGTTACTATCGCAAAATGATTAGAAACTATGCTAAAATAGCTAAACCACTCACTGCTGCATTGAGAAAAGATGTAAAGATCAATCCCAATAGCAAGGACTACAGGGAGGCTTTTGAAAATTTGAAACTAATGTTACAAAACAGCCCCATCCTACAATTACCTGACTTCTCGAAACAGTTTCTTGTCACCACAGACGCGAGCAACTTTGCCATCGGAGGTGTATTGTCCCAAAAGTTTGATGGTAATGACCTCCCAATAGCCTATGCATCACGAACACTTAATAAGAGTGAGGTTAACTTATCGACTATAGAAAAAGAGCTACTTGCTATTGTATGGGTATGCAAACATTTCAGACCATATCTATATGGTCGAAAATTTTTGATTCAAACAGACCACAAACCTTTACAATGGCTTAGAAACATAAAAGAACCTAATTCAAAACTACTCAGATGGAAGTTACTTTTAGATGAATTTGACTTTGAGATTAATTACGTGCAGGGAAAAACCAATCACGTGGCAGATGCACTGTCCCGCATACCCTCGCAGCCCATCAATTTAATGGACAACGATGATAATGACTTTTTAGGCTTCGGCAACGAAGACCTACCCTTTCATGGCTTTGACGACATAAACGTAGACGATTTGATTCAGTTGAATAGTAACGATGACCCACCACCGATAGATGATCCTAATGGTTATCTTGATGACATCGCGAATGCTTTAACTCGATTCAATATCCAAGATGATGCTAATGCTAATACTTCTGAGCCCCATGATATGGAAAATAATGATTGTGGTACTGGTAGCTCTGTTTTCGATATGAATGACTATATTCTTCTTCGTGAAGACAATGCCGATCATACCGATACTCATCAACCAACTAAAGAAATTGACGACAATGCTTTACCAATTCATAATGACACTGACAGCCTTGTGACAATTCATTCAGCAGACAGTTCAAATGAACAAATTCAGATAGTAGACGACGATAAAATATTGAACGTTGAACATCATCAGATACTTATTGAACGCGGAAACAAAACACCTACCCTTCAGAAAATTTTTGATAAGAACAGACTCCTTCTCTGTTTTCAAGACCCCTTAGATTTCGAACACATAAACAAATTTTGTTTAGAATACCTGAAACCGAATACCACGTATGGTGTATATTGTTCAAAAGATGGTTTATTGAGTAATCAGTACGAATCAATGTTTAACAACTTTGCTAAAGTCATTAAGGAAAGTTTCAACTCAGTTAAGATTAAGCGGTATAAAAAAGTTAATCTTGACATTACTGATCCCGACGAACAAAAAGAAGTAGTTTCCAATTATGATACTGGAAAAACCTATCATAGAGGAATTTCAGAGAGTTACTCACGAATGTGTGACGACGGTACTATTGGCCTTCAATGATGCGTGATATTACCAACTTCATAAACAAATGCCCAATATGTTTAAAGACTAAATACGAACGTCGTCCCATTCGTGCAGAATACAAAGTATCCCCTACTCCTACAAAGCCCTTTGAAAAACTGCAACTTGATGCCTTTCAGTATGACAAACGTAAATTTTTATCAATCATCGACTGTTTCTCCAAACGACTCGTAGTCTACCCCTCACGAGTCTTAATCAAATCGAGGTAAAAGACCATCTCTTCGACTATTTTTCTCTCTATCCAACCCCCAAGATCGTACAGATGGACAACGGCAGAGAATTTGACAACGCTGGTTTACGTGATTTTCTAAAACTTTATGAAGTCGAACCTTATTATGTTACCCCTGGTCATCCAGACTCGCAAGGGTTAATTGAAAGAACTCACTCCACTCTAATTGAACTTTTAAATTCTATCCAACTTCAAAATAGAAATAATACCACTGAAGCCAACATGAAAACGGCCGTGATTGCGTTCAATAACACACTCAATTCCACCTTAAAAATGACACCAATGGAAATAACATTCGGCATCTCTGAAAATTCTTTTCTGAATGACACTACAGAACAACTTATCACTGAAGAGCGTACAAAAGAGTATCATGATAGGTTACAGCTCATACATAGATTGGTAAAAGATAAGGTAGAGATGGAAAAACAAACTAGGACAGAATTATTGAATAAGAATAGGGAAACAGACGTCGAAATCCCCGAAGCCCCGTTTATTAAAACAACCTTCAATAAAAAGAACAAGCCAAAATTCTTCCAAGTACAATATGATAAACAACAAAATGTTGCTACAAATTCCAGAGCAATTCAAAAACGACCATTCAAAATCCATCCTAATAGGATGAAACGACCACGGAAAATAGTTAAAAAGAAAAATAATAAATTTGTTTCAGAACAAGATGATCCTCATTCTCCTGCTGCTGGTCCCAGCAATGTCGTATAAAGTAACGGACTTGACCAAATCATCTGGCATTACACCAGTTCGAGTACAGAACTCCTTCATTATAAATGGCACATACACATACATGCACAACATAAACATTACACGACTACATGTTGAACTAACACATATTGAAGACTCTGTAAACCTTTTAAGAGCTAAGGATAGTGATAAGAATCGTTGTAATATTTAACGTTTGTATTTAGATGATATTAAGTTAAAATTTGATCATATTCATATAAATAATCTTAGAATTAAGAGAGGTCTCATAAACGGACTTGGTTCCGCAATAAGCTGGATTACAGGAAACATGGACTCTGACGACAAAGCGAAATATGACAAAATTTTAGAGAAAGTGCAAGCAAATGAATATCATTTAGAGCATAATGTCGAAAATCAATTGTCAATCAATAGAAACTTGATACACAAATTTAACAATGGGATTGATGTCATTCATGCCAACAATGTCAAGCTGAAAAATTATTTTAATTCAATCACCACTCAATTCACTTCAATAGAGCTAACTCAACAACATTCTTTCTTATTCAACACATTGACTCTCATAAAAAATAAAATAGACGATATTATGGTGAGCTTAGAATTTTGTCGACTAAACATACTCCATTCAAGTATTCTGTCTAGAAACGAATTGTCTTTATTAATTCATTCGGCTAAATTGTCTCTCATTTCTGATGAACCCGAAATTTTGTGGCAGCTAGGGTCTGCACATTGTCATGTGAAAGATGATTTCATTACTTATTTTATACAATTGCCTTTGTATTCTCATGCCTATGAGACATTTTTTCTCCTATCTTACCCAGTCGTAAAAGGAAATGAGTTGCGAACAATTGTTGAACATCCGTCCTTCATAATTCGAAAAGATAACTCATTGTTTACAGGAGATTGTTTACTAATAAGAAATAATTATTACTGTAAGAATATGTCTAGAATAGTTAATAAGTGTATAAGTCAACTTTTAGACGATAAGGACCTTCATGATTGTAAATCTTTGGTTATAAGTGAGGCTAAACCTTTTATAAGATACATTCAAGTCATAAATAAATATTTAATGTTCAATATTACTACTTGCACTATAAGTAAACAAAATCAAAACATTACAATTTATCCAAGGAAGACTCAATTACTGAACCTTGAAGAATCAGAAAAGCTGTTTAATTTTTTAGAACCATACGTTTATTGGGAAAGCATTGTATCCTTACCCTCAGAACAACCTGCGAGAACACTATATACAAATCTATCTTTCGACTTGATCCATAAAGCCAATCTAAATATAGAACCACTAGAAATTATAGAGGATTTTACAGCTGAAAGCAATTACCTACTTCATTATATTCTTATCCCAATTGGAATTTTTGTGCTGTTGATAATAATTGCAGTTATTTATTACAAATGTAAAATCTCATTGAAATTTTGTAATCGAAATATTCCTGATAAGAAACAAATAGCTTGCAACTTAGGCGGACCGTACCTCCCAACCGAAACTCCTACTTGAAAAATTGTTCTAACACTTTTGTATTAGTATGTATTGATAACTTAGTTGAGTATTATTTTATATTGTTTTTAACCAGTTTTTGTATTTTGGGTCTTATCAGTTTTTGGTCGCTGAGGACAGCTCCAAACTTGGGGAGGGAGAAGTTATACCCATTGTTATTGTATAGTAGCTGATACAGCACTTAGAATAGTATATAAGCTCTAGTAATTAAGATTCTTTGTCTCATTTCTGTATTTTGGGCAGTCACTATGCCGGTTTGTTTCTTGAATAAATCTTTTTAAAAAGGATGTCACGTGTTCCGTTTACTTAACTTAAGATATGTTCTATAAACATAACCTGGTTTACAAGTTTCGAATGAGGAATTTGTTTATTGTAGTTGACAAAACTTCCATCTGGAGCGCTAATTTGTACTAGTTTTGCCAAGGTCTATAAATACAGGTCATGATACGATCCCGTGATGCATTGCAAAATCGCCATTTATGGGGTTCTAGTTCACCAATTTTCAAATTCATCAGCTGTTATCATTATAGATTGAACAACATGATGTGTTATATTGTTCAAGGGATATTGCTTGGCTTTGAATTGTAAAATAAATTGTTCCAACAGAATAATAATAATTAGATTCCAACCAGGAACTGAATCAATGATTTTTAGATTTAATTGATCGGGAACTTTAAACTCTTTTTGAAATTGGCCTCGCATATTTCTGTCTTGTCCCAATGCCTTATGAATCATAATCCTTAAGTTACAAGAATAAAAACAATTTTTAATAATAAATAAATGAATAATTGAAGCATTTATTATTGAAATTTCATTATTAAAAGATTGAAAACCTGAATTCACATATTATCTGAACCAGAATATTGTTTTTAAAATGCACAATTTTGTTTTGAGCAAATTGAATTAGATTGGAATATTTCAAATGTACCGCCATGAAGACCCCACAAAATGGCCGCTCCATAAGGAACACGAGTGTCATGACCTGTATTTATAGACCTCGAGTTTTGCTGTTCCAAATTCGGAACTAGAGAAAACATATGATTTTTTTACAGTATTGTATCATAGAGAAACAATAGCGTAAGTAGATATCCCATGGTATAGGGAATTTATGTCGCAACTTTTACTGTTATCTCAAGCTGATGACCGTCGATAATTGTCAATTTTTACTGTTTTGTTGGGGTGATAGTGTATGAACGGCACAATTTGAGAGACTACCAGCGTCACACAGCTGCATGGGAAAGAACTACGTCAACTATCGGCTTGGGATAACAGTAAAAGTTGCGACATAAACGCCCTATACCATGGGATATCTACTTATGCGATCGTTTCTCTATGATAGTATGCTGTAATGAGAATCATATGTTCATTTGTTCTACAATCAGCTGTTTACCAGCTTGATTTCATGGATGTAAAACAGCTGAAATTGAATGGCTATGACAAAAAATGAACAACAATACTATTGATGAATTCTGATATTTTTATCATTGTTTACAAGTTTACAGCATCAATATTGAGATTAATTGGCATTAGAAATTTGAAAATTGCATGAATATTTTCAAGGTTATGGCGCAGATAAAAGATAGCATAAGATGATATTCCAAGGTAGTTTATGTCCCAAATTTCATCTCCGACCACTGTCTATTATTAGTGTGTTGTTGGGAGTGTGAGAGTGTAAGAAGGGCACAGTATGAGAGACTACCAGCGTCACATACCTGCACCAAAAATAACTACTAGGACTATCGGCTTCAGTTAACACTCACATTTGCAACATAGACACCCTATACACTGTCTATTATTAGTGTGTTGTTGGGAGTGTAAGAGTGTAAGAAGGGCACAGTATGAGAGACTACCAGCGTCACATACCTGCACCAAAAATAACTACTAGGACTATCGGCTTCAGTTAACACTCACATTTGCAACATAACGGTCCAACACCATGGCATATCACCACAAATGATACAGTTATCAATCATTATCAATGATACAGTATCATCTCAACTTGATACACAACACAATAATTTGATACAAAGCTTCCAGTGTCACATAGCTTCACCAAAAACAACTACTAGGACTATCGACTTCAGTTAACACTCACATTTTCAACATAACGGTCCTTTACCATGGCTTATCACTGTGAATGATACAGTATCAACACAAAATGATACAGTATCATGCCAACTTGATACACAACACAATAATTTGATACAAAACTTCCAGCGTCACATAGCTTCACCAAAAACAACTACTAGGACTATCGACTTCAGTTAACACTCACATTTGCAACATAACGGTCCTGTACTATGATATATCATCATAAATGATACAGTATCAACACAAAATGATACAGTATCATGCCAACTTGATACACAACACAATAATTTGATACAAAACTTCCAGCGTCACATAGCTTCACCAAAAACAACTACTAGAACTATCGGCTTCAGTTAACACTGACGTTTGCAACATAACGGTCATTTAACATGGTATATCACCAGAAAAGATACAGTATCACCACAAAATGATACAGTATCATTTCAACTTGATACACAACACCATAATTTGATACGAAGCTTTGAATGAATTCCACAAACCATGGCTTATCTTCTTATGCTATCTTTTATCTGACATATATAGGTATATAATCCAGATATATCCTCTACTTTCAAAAGTTATATATTGGAAAAGTTGATTCTCCAACTAGAATACATTTTCCTTTCCTTGATCTCAGATTTCCAACATATTAAAATCTTTTCTTATGCTCTTCCATTTCTTTATTTCACTCCCTTCATTTTTTCTTCTTTACTATTTTCTTTCTTCTCCTTTATCTTCCTTTAGTAGATTTCTATCTTCTGTCTCCTTTTTAGAATATCCTTGTCGACACCATAATGTGGTCAATCTATTTTTATCTCAATTTTCCAATCCGTCACTTCCCCTGGGAAAACCCCTGGGAAGATTTTTCCAGCCATTTTCCTTCATCCGTGACTTTTCGACGAGCTTTTCCACTTGCTGTGAAACGATTCTATGTGCTCAATGTTGATGCCTGAAAAAGAAAAATCAGATTTAAATTATAATTGAGTGAGCGAAGTGAGGTCTAAGATTCAAGTCGACGGTTTGGCATTTCTCTTAATGTTTAAATGTTTATATGTTGCGCATTTACGGTGAAACGCGGTAATAGATTTTCATGAAATTTGACAGGTATGTTCCTTTTTAAATTTCGCGTCGACGTATATACAAGGTTTTTGGAAATTTTGCATTTCAAGGAAAATATAAAAGGAAAAAGGAGCCTCCTTCATACGCCAATATTAGAGTAAAAATCAGACTATAGAATTATTATTATTCATCATAAATCAGCTGACAAGTGATTACACAAATGTGTGGAGAAGCCAGTCTATTGCTGTATTTCCATAAGGTCTATAGTTTCAATCAGGTACTTGTGGATGAGAATACTGCGTGAGGTCTACTGTTCACAGAACTACTAGTATAAAAGGAAAAAGGAGCCTCCTTCATACACCAATATTAGAGTAAAAATCAGACTATAGAATTATTATTATTCATCATAAATCAGCTGACAAGTGATTACACAGATGTGTGGAGAAGCCAGTCTATTGCTGTATTTCCATAAGGTCTATAGTTTCAATCAGGTACTTGTGGATGAGAATACTGCGTGAGGTCTACTGTTCACAGAACTACTAACTATTACTCTGCCAGTCTCAACCAGTACTAGTGAACGATCTTTCTCCACCCTGCGTACAATAAAAACATACCTATGGAATTCGATAGGGCAGCAAAGATTAAACGGATTAACAATGCTCAAGGTTCACCGTGCTTGATGAGCTGTCTAAGACTCCAAGACGTTTGAATTTTAGACTTGTGTTTTGATTATTAAAAAATATTAAAACTAATAAACTTATGTACATAGTAAGGCTAATCTCTGATGAAAAAAGATTTCTATAAAGTATTATTGCATTATTATAACATTGATTTTATCTTGCTGTACAACCCCCATTCTTAAATAGCTACATATGGAGCTATATGTAGCTCCGCTACATAAAGTTAGTTTTATCTACGCTAACGTAGTTAGCGTAGATCTACTTATAGCAGAGCTATATGTAGCTCAAATTTGATATGGCTCTGCTATCTATAGTGAGGTCCACGTTATAATGGCAGTGTAGGATTAACAATACTGTTGCTGTCCTTTTCTATCATACAACACAACAGATAGCGCTATCTCTCTCTAGCTTTGCGATGTTGTCTATTTTCCAGAATATTTTATTTTTACATTTGACAGTGACTGTACAAAAGTAGACAAACAATTCTCAGCCGCCATTTTTTTTTCTTCATTCTATCAAAATACTCGAGTACACAAGTCGTATAATTGATTTAAAATGTATTTTTGAATCAATTAAATAATTTTTAGACATTACCGTATGAGAAACACAAATTAAAATACATGAAATGACATTTTAAAAGTTGATAACTAACCATCCTAGACTCCATCCATGCTTCAGTTAGCCTAGTTAGGTTAGACCTACTCGAACCGGTATAAATAATATTGAAAGGTTACTTCAGAATTATTTCCATTGAAATTACTCATTTTAATAGGATTAATATTTTTCTCTTATTTTTAAAAGAAACTGGAATAGAATACCTACCAAATAACTTAATTTTTGTTGTTTTGAGATTCAGATTGGTGTATCACAGCTTTATAAATTAGCCGCCAATTCAGGTTTGTAGAAAAATAAAAATCTGATCTCAGTTATGGAAGCAAATTTTTGAATCAAATTATGAAAAAATATATTTTCTTGATAAATTTGACATTAGATTGATTATTTTATCGAGGAAATTATAATTATTATTAGATCAAATTTAATGGGATGAATTGAGTAACAGCTGTGTACACTCAGTGGCAAAATGGAGAGACTTGGCAACGTTTTTCTCCTATCTTTCTTCACTGCTATTATAATGTGGACCTCACTATAGGGAGATGATACAAAGATCACCACAATATGATACAGTATCATCTGAGCTTGATACATAACACAATAATTTGATACAAAACTTACAAACTTTGGCAACAGTGCAGAGGTAGGAAAGGATAGCGCAATCTGCTTTGTGGAATGATAGACAAGGATAGCAACACCAATGTTAATCAAATACTGCCATTATAACGTGGACCTCACTATAGGAAGATGATAAAAAGATCACCACAATATGATACAGTATCATCTGAGCTTGATACATAACACAATAATTTGATACAAAACTTACAAACTTTGAAAACAGTGCAGAAGTAGAAAAGGATAGCAACACCAATGTTATCAAATACTGCCATTATAACGTGGACCTCACTATAGGAAGATGATACAAAGATCACCACAATATGATACAGTATCATCTGAGCTTGATACATAACACAATAATTTGATACAAAACTTACAAACTTTGAAAACAGTGCAGAAGTAGAAAAGGATAGCAACACCAATGTTAATCAAATACTGCCATTGTAACGTGGACCTCACTATAGGAAGATGATACAAAGATCACCACAATATGATACAGTATCATCTGAGCTTGATACATAACACAATAATTTGATACAAAACTTACAAACTTTGAAAACAGTGCAGAAGTAGAAAAGGATAGCAACACCAATGTTAATCAAATACTGCCATTGTAACGTGGACCTCACTATAGGAAGATGATACAAAGATAACCAGAATATGATACAGTATCATCTGAGCTTGATACATAACACAATAATTTGATACAAAACTTACAAACTTTGAAAACAGTGCAGAAGTAGAAAAGGATAGCAACACCAATGTTAATCAAATACTGCCATTGTAACGTGGACCTCACTATAGGAAGATGATACAAAGATAACCAGAGAATGATACAGTATCAACACAAAATGATACAGTATCAACACAAAATGATACAGTATCAACACAAAATGATACAGTATCAACACAAAATGATACAGTATCAACACAAAATGATACAGTATCAACACAAAATGATACAGTATCAACACAAAATGATACAGTATCAACACAAAATGATACAGTACCAACACAAAATGATACAGTATCATCTGAAGTGTGGCAACTCACCTGCACTGCTAGCTATACCGATAGGACTAAACCCGTTGGCGTTAGATCCGTTGGGGTTTGGCCCGTTAGATCCGTTGGCGTTAGACCCGTTGAGCAGAGTTGTAGATCCTGTTAGCAGAGTGACTAGACCCGGCTCTTTGCTGCCACACTGGTTGCTCAAAAAATGACAGCATTCGACTATCTGAAAAAACAACCTGCAACAAAAAGCCATCGTTAGTTAACTAGTAGTTCTGTGAACAGTAGACCTTGCGCAGTTATAAGCCACAGTCTCCTCTAATACTGTCCATCAGAGTAAATTATGTCCTGTCGTGTCGTGTCGGCGAGATATCGGTGTGAAAACGGCTAATGGCTGTTTGGGTTGTTGTATCGACAATGCTAATAATTAGATGTGAACAGCTATAATATGCTACTGCCATCAAAAGCTTACCGAGTTGAAAGCAGAGAAAAGTCGGGAGAAAATACTATGCTACTTAAAGTCATCAATTGCATGCCTCACTGCATGCCACACAACAGCTGTGTTTCCAATAAGTTACATTGAGATATTGAATTGCATGCGTCATTGCATGTAATTGATATTCGACAACAAAAAGCCATCGTTAGTTAACTAGTAGTTCTGTGAACAGTAGACCTCGCGCAGTTATAAACCACAGTCTCCTCTAATACTGTTTATCAGAGTAGATTCTGTCCTGTCCTGTCGTGTCGGCGAGATATCGGTGTGAAAACGACTAATGGCTGTTTGGGTTGTTGTATCGACAATGCTAATAATTTGATGTGAACAGCTATATGCTACTATCATCAAAAGCTTACCGAGTTGAAAGCAGAGAAAAGTCGGGAGAAAATACTATGCTACTTAAAGTCATCAATTGCATGCCTCACTGCATGCCACACAACAGCTGTGTTTCCAATAAGTTACATTGAGATATTGAATTGCATGCGTCATTGCATGTAATTGATATTCGACAACAAAAAGCCATCGTTAGTTAACTAGTAGTTCTGTGAACAGTAGACCTCGCGCAGTTATAAACCACAGTCTCCTCTAATACTGTCCATCAGAGTAAATTCTGTCCTGTCCTGTCGTGTCGGCGAGATATCGGTGTGAATACGACTAATGGCTGTTTGGGTTGTTGTATCGACAATGCTAATAATTTGATGTAAACAGCTATGCTACTATCATCAAAAGCTTACCGAGTTGAAAGCAGAGAAAAGTCGGGAGAAAATACTATGCTACTTAAAGTCATCAATTGCATGCCTCACTGCATGCCACACAACAGCTGTGTTTCCAATAAGTTACATTGAGATATTGAATTGCATGCGTCATTGCATGTAATTGATATTCGACAACAAAAAGCCATCGTTAGTTAACTAGTAGTTCTATGAACAGTAGACCTCGCGCAGTTATAAACTACAGCCTCCTCTAATACTGTCCATCAGAGTAAATTCTGTCCTGTCGTGTCGTGTCGACGTGATGTTGGTGTGAAAACGACTACTTCATTTATTTATTTATTTATTTATTTATTCCATAAAAACATAGAAAGGCTCACAGACAAACTCCAGTACGAGCCTTAATGACACATTTGATAGTGTAACGTTACAATTAAAAAAGAAAATAAGAGAAAAGAAAATAATATCGCAATTCATTAAATATTCACAATTCAGTAGGCTATAACTAATAAGATTAGAAGAGAACGATATATTGGTCAGATTCAGAAAGTTAGTAAAAGGGTAGAGGATGAAAAATATTTAAATAAAAATAAAGAAGAAACAGTTGAAAAAATGGCTGTTGTATCGACAATGCTAATAATCCTATACTATTAAGCGAGCAACTTCTGTTTATATGTTTAGATGTTTGGATGTTTAGATGTTCATGTTTATATGTTTGTATTTCACCGGATCTCGAAAACGGCTCTAACGATTCTCAAGAAATTGAAATTATGAAATTGAATAAATTTCGAGATCCGGTGAAATACAAACATATAAACATGAACATCTAAACATCCAAAGTAAAGTTGAGAACATAGTAGGTTTATAATATAAAGATTCGATTGCACTAGGTCTCATCCCTGAGAAAACTCGCTGAAGGACATTAAAATGATAATTATTATTCATCCTTGGAAAAACATCTGATAATAATTATTATTTCGTCGTCTGTTGGTGATGGAAGTGAGTGAGCGAGTTCATGTGTGTGGGACTGTGTCAAAATTATGACTCAGCTGTTGAACTTTTGTAATCATTCAATCAGGTACTTACTTAGTGCCTCACTTCGCTCGGTCAATAACACAGGATTGTCTCTCAACCTTTCTCTGCTTTGAACTCGGGCTGACCTGTTGCCAGTATGTCTTAAAGTAGATTAGCTTTTGATGTTTGCATTTTTGATACACCAACCCCAACAACCATTAGCCGTATTCACACCGATTTCTCGCCGACTCGACATACAGACAGGATTTACTCTGATGGACAATATAAGAGGAGGCTGTAGTTTATAACTGCGCGAGGTCTACTGTTCACAGAACTACTAGTATAAAATCAAACGTGTAGACCTCTTCGGGGGACACGGTATATATACTCTATCAAATATATATATATATACTCTATCAAATTCTACAATCATGTTTGTAAGTCGTTGATCTATATATATATATATAAGCGAAATGGCACTCACTCACTGACTGACTGACTCACTCACTCAGAGAATGAGTATAAATTGAACAGAAAATGTTCAAATTTAGTACAGAAGCTAAGCTAGGGTGTAATAATGTTGTGTTAAAAGGAATTTGCAATAGCGTCAAAGATACGCCCAAAATTAGCGTTTCTTCAGTTATTTCATCAAGTAATAGACAGAAAATTTTCAAATTTGGTACAGAGGTTTAGCTAGGGTCTAAAAATTTTGTGATGAGGTGACTTTAATATTTCATCAAAGATACACCCAAAATCAGCGTTTTTTAAGCTTTTCTGCGTTTTCTCAGTACTCTGACTTTCTGATGGAATGAAGCATGCTCAAATGAAAAATGTAGGCGAGCGAAGAGTGCCCGCTGATCTCATTTTTGGACGATCCAGTCGGGGGTCCAGGGGCTCGCCCCCTGGCTAGACGGATATGGCGAGCGAAGCGAGCCTGACGGCTAGTGGATGAATAAAATGAATAAATGAATACTAACCAAGCCTCCTTGTCCTTTTTTTTCGGGTACTTGATAAGTGGCAAAGCGAGATGCTCCGAAGGCCGTTGAGCCCTTACAAACCGACTTCCGCCCTTCAGCTGACTTTCCAGCCATCGGGTGCTCTCCCTCACCAACACGCTCTCTCTCTTTCTCTCGTCCAACAGGGATACCACTACACAAACATCAAATCAACAAGGAGATAAGAATATTGGAGAAAGAAAGATCAACACAATATGATACAGTATCATCTCAAAACTTGATACAGTATCTGAACTGAACTGAAACTTTATTCACAACATGTTTATTTTCCTTGCCCTATTACCATAGGTAAGGAAAGTATTGCTTTCCAAAAAAATCTGGTGTGGTACACTCACACAACTTTCCTTGCTCATATTTGAAACTACGATCAGACTTCTGTATATGTGTATATATAATTGTTTTCAGAGTACTTTTTCCTTTGTGTAAATTGTGAAACTCGATGATTTTTTTAGTCCTCATTTTATCAAAGTCGTCAAAACAGCTGTTCTACAGATGAGATATCTCAACTATGTGTTCTTTTTATGAACTGCTCTACCTACCTACCTCATGCACGAGAAGGAGGTTACTAAGTACATTTATCAAGGATGGGGTGGACCCCCCATTAGTTTCCCAGGAAAAGACCAGTTGATAGAGCTGATAATAACTATACAGGGTATGAATTTGAAAAAAATCGGTCAAGTTATTTTTGAGAAAATCGAGAAAAACATGGTTTTTTAGTCATTATCAGCCATTTTTCTCAAGAATATTACGGAGCTCCTGCAATTTTGTCAGATATGAGACTCATGTCAGTTGATACGGCTTATGAATAGCTAGCTATCAATGGTATAAATTTGAAGAAAATCGTTGAAGCCGTTTTCGAGAAAACCGTGAAAAACATGGTTTTTTAGTCATTATCCGCCATTTTTCTCAAGAATATTACGGAGCTTCTGGAATTTTCTCAGAAATGAGACTCATGTCAGTTGATAGGGCTTATAAATAGCTATCCATGGTATAAATTTGAAGAAAATCGTTAGAGCCGTTTTCGAGAAAAACATGGTTTTTCAGTAATTATCCGCAATTTTTTCCGCCATTTTGAATTGAATTTTATTGAATTTCTTGTTGTCGGATCCTTATGGTATAAGGACCTTAAGTTTAAAATTTCAAGTCAATCGGTTAATTAGGAATGGAGTTATCGTGTTCACAGACATACACACACCTACACACACACACACACACAGACCACCACCAAAAAATCATGTTTTTGGACTCAGGGGACCTTGAAACGTATAGAAAACTTGAAATTAGGGTACCTTAATTTTTTTTGGAAAGCAATACTTTCCTTACCAATGGTAGTAGGGCAAGGAAAGTAAAAATTTAAGGTACCCTACTTTCATGTTTTCTATACGTTTCAAGGTCCCCTGAGTCCAAAAACATGATTTTTTGGTGGTGGTCTGTGTGTGTGTGTGTATGTGTGTGTGTGTGTGTCTCTGAACACGATAACTCCATTCCTAACTAACCGATTGACTTGAAATTTTAAACTTAAGGTCCTTATACCATGAGGATCCGACAATAAGAAATTAAATAAAATTCAATTCAAAATGGCGGAAAAATTGGCGAATAATGGCTAAAAAACCATATTTTTCACGGTTTTCTCGAAAACGGCTCTAACGATTTTCTTGAAATTCATACCATGGATAGCTAATTATAAGCCCTATCAACTGACATGAGTCTCATTTCTGGGAAAATAGCAGGAGCTCCGTAATATTCCTGAGAAGAATGAATTTTGATAAATTTCTATCACGATTTTCTCAAAAATGACGACCGATTTTTTCACAAATTCATACCCTGTATAGTTATATATCAGCTCTATTAACAGGCATGAGTCTCCTCCCTGAGAAATTAACAGGGGGTCCACCCCATCCTTGAGAAATTTACTTTGTAACATCCTTCTCGTGCGTGAGGTAGGTAGTTAGAGCAGTTTATTCAAAAGAACACATGTCGATATTTCATTTGTAGAACAGCTGTTTTGACAACTTTTAAAAAATCCTCAAATTTAATAAATTCAAACCTTAGACCAGTTATAGAATAGACACGCTGGGAAGTCTAGCCTCTGAAGCCAACATCTACTGCCAAATTCGCCCACCTTGACGTCACAACAGTGACGTCACGCATCGTATTGAAAACTTTCAGATTGTGTCTATTTCAGATGCATGGTGTTTTTAGGTTATTTCTAGCTACGGGCAAAAACGATATATGTTAATTTATGATGTGTTATGTGATATCGGCTTCAAAGTTATAATTTGTTTTGAAAATAATAAGGTACGGTAGCCTACAATAGTTATTTGTGCAACTAGTGCGCAAAGTGACAGTTTGCTGCACCGAAAGAAACGTTTACGCCCGAGCCGTAGGCGAGGGCGGAATGGTTTCTTGAGTGCAGCAGAGGAACTTTGCGCACGTATTTCACATTAAGTTTTTCCTACAGTTACCATTGAATATGAAAAGTGGGTAATAATTATGGGTAAAATTGCCTGAAATGCATCAAATGTTTTTCTGTGTAATTTTATTATTGATAAAAACCTTAATTTATTGTCAAATTGAATAAAAATGCTGTCCTTGGTTATAATATATACTTAATAATTAGCGCGTTGTGCTTTGTTGCACCTCTGCTCACTATAGCAGCCACAGCAGTCACTGTTACCAACTTCATTTTGATTTTGCTGCACTGTTGCTCCATATAACCTACTAAGTATTTTGTGTTGCCATGTTGCAAATCTGGAGTGCAGAAAAATTTTTCCCGCACTAGAGCGGAAAAGTGATTCTTTGCGTTCTGTAATCAGTGCAGCAATGGCCACTTTTCAACGTAACTGTAGGAAAAACTAATTTATTGTCATGCTGCAATGAGTTCACTTACATCATAACCAAGAATAATATTACAGTTACAACTTACAATATTTATGTGTATGAATTTCAACTTACACATGAAAAGATAAAAATAAAAATGTCAGTGCAATTATATGCTGCGCAGGAGATTACCATTTTCATAAATAATAATTACATAAATAAATGATAATCTGCTATGGAAAACAAGCTATGTTTAACAATTCATTGTTTAACAACAATGTATATACGATGCGTGACGTCACTGTTGTGACGTCAAGGTGGGCGAATTTGGCAGTAGATGTTGGCTTCATCGACTTTTAGTATGAATATACAATTGGACGTGTCTATTCTATAACTGGTCTAAGATTCAAACAAAGGAAAATGTACTTTTAACACAATCACAATAGTATAATCGTAGTTTCATTCAGCCGCCAATCGGCGGGAATGTTATTCCCTAAATCATGCTCGTTAATGAGGGTTATAGATCAATGAGCAAGGAAAGTTGTGTGAGTATACCACACCAGATTTTTTATAAATGTTTTTACAATGTAATTATTAGGGAAAACAGTATCATGATGGAAGAAAAAAAAGAAAAGAGCTTCAATAGCTTAACAGATGTGGTTGAAGTTCAACACTATGAATAATATTGTATTATAATAATTTATGAACGGGACAGTCACTCAATTTTAATAACTGAAGAAAAAAGAAATAAGTCTTTGTCAATTTCACACAACCAGAAATAGAGTAATAGTGAAAAACAAAAAACAAAGTAATAATTGACCGAACGAAGTGAGGTCTAAGATTCAAGTCGACGGTTTGGCATTTCTCTTAATGTTTAAATGTTTATATGTTTATATATTTATATGTTGCGCATTTCCGGCGAAACGCGGTAATAGATTTTCATGAAATTTGACAGGTATGTTCCTTTTTAAATTGCGCGTCGACGTATATACAAGGTTTTTGGAAATTTTGCATTTCAAGGATAATATAAAAGGAAAATCTGGTGTGGTGCACTCACACAACTTTCCTTGCCGTTATGAAAATTGATCACCTGACGCTAGTATTCCCGCGCATCTCAAGTCTACTATTCAAAGATTTGAGCCAGCTGGTGACAGTGCAATAACACTGGACACACATGAGGTCTGCTATCTCTTCATAGTGGATGATTTAATAGAATCAACAATAATTTGCAATTGAATAATCACATTTTCCCGAATTTAAAGCTTATTTTCAATTTTAGGTGGAAATGTTACTGAACATTAATTGTAGAGATTTTCATGCTCAATCTACTCCACTTGATTTTTTTTTGTTTCAATTGTATCTGAAGCCTGATAATTGGGAATCTATCTGCATTGATGGGGCGGAGCTCCTGAAATTTTCACAGATATGGTGTCAGTTGATAAAGCTTATCAATGACTATTTCAGGTATAAATTTGATCAAAATCGTTGAAGCAGTTTTCGAGAAAATCGCGAAAAACCCTGTTTTTGACAACATTTTCGTCATTTCATCCACCATCTTGAATTGCATTAGATCGAACTTGTTCGTGTCAGATCCTTATATTGTAAGGACCTTAACATACTAACTAACACACACACACACACACACACAACACACACACACACACACACACACACACACACACACACACACACGCGCACGCACGCACGCGCACACACACACACACACACACCACACACACACACACCACACACACACACACACACACACCACACACACACACACACACACACACACCACACACACACCACACACACACACACACACACACCACACACACCACACACACACCACACACACACCACACACACACACACACACACACACACACACACACACACACACACACACCAATACCCAAAAACCATTTTTTTGGACTCGTCCCCTGAGAAATTTAAACGTATAGAAATTTAGAAATTGGGGTACCTTAATTTTTTTCGGAAAGCAATACTTTCCTTACCTATGGTAAT
This sequence comes from Nilaparvata lugens, assembly GCF_014356525.2. Lineage (NCBI taxonomy): Eukaryota > Metazoa > Arthropoda > Insecta > Hemiptera > Delphacidae > Nilaparvata > Nilaparvata lugens. The sequence goes on from NC_052512.1 coordinate 43,297,771, forward strand.
AGGGTAAGGAAAGTAAAAAGGAGCCTCCTTCATGAGCCAATGTTAGAGTAAAAATCAGACTATAGAATTATTCATCATAAATCAGCTGACAAGTGATTACACAGATGTGTGGAGAAGCCAGTCTATTACTGTATTTCCATAAGGTCTATAGTTTCAATCAAAGACATTAAAGAGGTATGCATCTCTAAGCTGGGTTTACACAAAAGTTATTAACAGAATGGTTAAAACTTAATCCTTATAGATTCTATTAGATTGAACGGAAGTTGACAAACACATATGTTTCTCATGTGTATAATAATAATAATAATAATAATAATAATAATAATAATAATATCTTGTGACCTGGCTGGCTCAGGTCTGGTGTCAGAGTTTTCAGGTCGCAACTGATCAATTTCAGGGCCTCTGACATGACCTAACGACTGCTTTTTAGGCAGCCGGGACCGACGGTCATAATTATGTGTATGATAAGTTATGTTCAATCTAATATAATCTAAAAGGATTGAGTTATCAACATTTTTTAAATAAATTTGGTCTAATCGCAGCTATTAAGGTCTTTGGTTTCAATATTTTGTTTTGCAGTCATGGTATTATTATGCGTGCCCATCAGTATCAATATTCTCACATACTCACATTCGAAAAAACTAATTTAATAGGTGAATAAAAATAAACAAATGAACCAAATAATGCTGGAGAAATTATAATATTTTTGATTCTAAAAAATTAATTTTCATCAGATAGAAAGATCATCACGGAACTGGAAGAATTATATCATATGAAATACAAATTCAAACGAGTTTGTTAACATTTAAAACAGTTGACATCTGGTACTTGTGAATGAGAATACTGCGTGAGGTCTACTGTTCACAGAACTACTAGTTTAAAATACCAGCTGATATTTTTCACCAATCATGTATTAGATTCTAGGCCTACACTGCGACGTTGCAATATCGTAGGCCGGGGCCTTGTATTAGAGGTGGCTATGGTTCAGTGCATTTATATGAATGAAATTCATCGGATTTATTGGGACCGGTTTATCGGTTTAAAGAGTATAAAGAATAAAAGAATAATGAAGAGTATTCAGAACTAGCCGTCAGGCTCGCTTCGCTCGTCATATCCGTCTAGCCAGGGGGCTCCGCTGGACCCCCGACTGGATCGTCCAAGAATGAGATCAGCAGGCTCGCTTCGCTCGCCTGCCTTTTTTATTTGAGCATTTTTATCACATGTTAGGACAATCCAGTCGGGGGTCCAGACTAAATGTCTGGCTAAACAGATATGGCGAGCGAAGCGAGCCTGACGGCTAGTAATATAATATTCCCAGGATTGAAGTAGCAGTGCCCAATCAATTTTTCCGCGATAAATGCATTTAAATCTTCAACTTGGTGCCAACCTAACAAAGTCAACTCAACTTAATGCCAACCTGACAAAATTATTAATTTAGTTGCCAGTTAACAACTGTTTCGAAGAGGTACTCTATCTAGACTATAGTTCTATAGTAACATATGATATGGAAATTTCAATCATAATTAAGAGATTGGGAGAAGAAGAATATACATGCTAAAAGACGAACTTTAAACCCTTAAAAACAACCCTTAGAGTTTAAATATTGCCAAAAGATTTCTTAGTGCGCCTCTAAAGGGCCAACTGAACATACCTACCAAATTTGAACGTTTTTGGTCCGGTAGATTTTTAGTTCTGCGAGTGAGTGAGTGAGTGAGTGAGTCAGTCAGTCAGTGAGTGAGTGCCATTTCGCTTTTATCTATATAATAAGAGAGAGTAGGGTTGTGTTTGTTCGTGTGTTCGTTTGTTCGCATCAAAACATGTCAACTTGTGGATTGCAAACCGGAAAAACGGGAATGATTTAGATCTCCTAATTTTGAACATAGATTCTAAAAATATCAATCTCGTGCACCTGGAAGCCCAAATTTCAATTTTCCTTCAAGATTTTTCAGAATTAATGTTCAAACTTCATTAATAGTACATACGATTTCATAAAAAAAATCACCAAATCATATGGTCGGAATTAAAAAATTTTATTATATTAAAGAACTGGATTATACACGTATACAGGTGTAAAGTACTATAGTAAGATTATGTTTGACGCATCATCAGTTCTGAACTACTGGACTGATTTACTTGAAATGCTGCTTATAAATTCTTAATCAACCGAGGATTCTTATAGGCCTATTTTAAATTCTTCTGGATTCCATTACGTCAATAGACCCTGGCGAAGCACGGGTTACCTGCTAGTATATATATACATATATATATATATATATATATATATATATATATATATATATATATATATATATAGAGAGAGAGAGATAGATAGATAGATAGATAGATGAATTTTGAGGTAGCTGTTGATGAATGAATAAATTAATATGGATGATGAGTGAATAACTGACCGACAGACGGCACAAGGACGATGAATTTCTTGGAGGCGACCAGCTGTTTGGCGAGCGCCAGGTGTGAAATTAGAGCAGGGGCGTCCAGTACCAAGTATGGCGGCAAATTTGCAGACTGGCCACGCTGTTTAACTCTGGTCTCCAGCTGATTCACTTCTGAACGGAGCCATAGTTCTCCCAATAGTTTGCTCTTATCCTGAAATCAATTCAAAAATCAATAACTAGTAGTTCTGCGAACAGTAGACCTCGCTCATGAATAGCCTACAACCATAGAGAAACAATAGCGTGCGTAGATATCCCATGGTATAGGGCGTTTATGTCGCAACTTTAACTGTTATCTCAAGCCGATAGCCCACGTAGTTCTTTCCCGTGAAGCTTTATGACGCTGGTAGTATCTCATATTGTGCCGTTCATACACTCTTACCCGGTCAAAACAGTAATCGACAAAAATCAACAATAATCGACAGTAATCGGCTTGGGATAACAGTAAAAGTTGCGACATAAACGCCCTATACCATGGGATATCTACTTACGCTATTGTTTCTCTATGCTACAACTTTCAAACTAATGAGAAGGGCCATTAAGAAATTAAAGTATATTGTAAAGATTTATCCATGTCATCTATTATTTTCTACATTGCAAGTGCTAAAGACATTGTTTCCAGGGACACCGGACTTACTTATAAATGTCTCTCAAGGAGGTACCTTCATATCGTCCCCATATTTACAATATTACAAATTTTCCAACAATTAAATAAGAAATCGGTCAACTGACAAAAAAATGGATAATGCAGTAGGCAATTTAGACGATGAATCGTCTCACAGACAATAGTGAGACGGAAAATGATTCTAAATAAGATGGGTTTGTTGGTGACAATGACAGGAGGTTGCTAATAATGTTTTTCATGAAAAGTGGATTCAATGTTATGGCGGCTTGTTATGCCTTTGCAGAATGTTTATGCTCACAAGTCGGTTTTCGATCTCATACTAAAATGAAAACAAGAGCTAACTAACTAAGCTGTGATGTCTCCGGCCGGTTCGGTAGGTTTAGAAACTATTCATCTATGAAACAGGGAAATATCGTGTTGAAAAGGGAAGAAATGGTGCAATCAAGTGAGAAGTTTTCTTCATTTGATTTGGAGCGGCTCAGACGTTTCAAGGTTCACCGCTGACAACTCTTGTCCTCTATCGATAGCATTCCAACGATACCATTCATTCAATACAGCACATTTTAGAGCGGCACAATTTATATTAAAACCGGAGGTCTTATCAAAAATCGTTACACATACGTTTCTGCGCCTTGTTTCAAAGAACTTGTATACCAAATTTCATCCAAATCGGACAATAACTGCGACTGTAACTGCGGTACAAATAAACAAACAGACAAAAGCCGATCGAGTCGAAACTGAAAATAAGACCTCAGCTTAGCTTCGGTCAAAAATCTAGTGTGGCGCACTCACACAACTTTCCTAGCCGTTATGAAAATTGATCACATGACGCTAGTGTTCATGTGCATCTCAAGTCCACTATTCAAAGATCCAAGCGAGCTGGTGACAGGACAATAACGCTGGAGAAACACGAGGTCTGCTATCTCTTCATAGTAAATGATTTAATAGAATCAACAGTTGCCAACAGTTTGCAATTGAATAATCACATTTTCTCGAATTTCGAGCTTATTTTCAATTTTAGGTGGAAATGTTACTGAACATTAAATGTAGAGATTTTCATGCTCAATCTTTTCCATCTCAAATCTTTTATTCAAAGATCTGAGCCAGCTGGCGACAGGACAATAACGCTGGAGACACACGAGATCTGCTATCTCTTCATAGTGAATGATATAATAAAATCAACAATAATTTGCAATTGAATAATCACATTTTCTCGAATTTCAAGCTTATTTTCAATTTTAGGTGAAAATGTTATTGGATATGATTTTGTAGAGATTTTTATGCTCAATCTTTTCCATTAAAAATTCTTCGTTTAAATTGTATCTGAAGCCTGATAATTGGAAAACTAAAATCAAACTTTGCATAGATGGGGCGGAGCACCTGGAATTTTTACAGATTTTTACAGGACTTGTGGCAGGTGATAGAGCTTATCAATCACTATTCCAGCTATAAATTTGATCAAAATCATTGGAGCCGGTTTTGATAAAATCGCGAAAAACCCTGTTTTTGACAACATTTCCGCCATTTTAGCCGCCATCTTGTATTGCATTTGATCGAAATTGTTCGTGTCGGATCCTTATTGACAGAATTTCTATACGTTTCAAGGTCCCCTGAGTCCAAAAAAGTGGTTTCTGGGAATTGGTCTGTGTGTGTGTGTGTGTGTGTGTGTGTGTTGTGTGTGTGTGTGTGTGGTGTGGTGTGTGTGTGTGTTGTGTGTGTGTGTGGTGTGGTGTGTGTGTGTGTTGTGTGTGTGTGTGTGGTGTGTGTGTGTGTGTGTGTGTGTGTGTGTGTGTGTGTGTGTGTGTGTGTGTGTGTGTTGTGTGGTGTGTGTGGTGTGTGTGTGTATGAGTGTATGTGCGTCTGTGTACACGATATCTCATCTTCCAATTAACGGAATGACTTGAAATTTGAAACGAAGGTCCTTACAATATAAGGATCCGACACGAACAATTTCGATCAAATGCGATTCAAGATGGCGGCTAAAATGGCGAAAATGTTGTCAAAAACAGGGTTTATCGCGATTTTCTCGAAAACGGCTCCAACGATTTTGATTAAAGTTATACCTAAAATAGTCATCGATAAGCTCTATCAACCTGCCACAAGTCCCATATCTGTAAAAATTTCGGGAGCTCCGCCCCATCTATGAAAAGTTTGATTTTTGATTCTCAATTATCAGGCTTCAGATGAAATTGAAACAAAAAAATTCGAGTGGAAAAGATTCAGCATGAGAATCTCTACAACTAATGTCTAGTATCATTTTCACCTAGAATTAAAAATAAGCTCGAAATTCGAGAAAATGTTATTAATTCAATTACAAACTGTTGGCAACTGTTGATTCTATTAAATCATTCACTATGAAGAGATAGCAGACCTCGTGTGTCTCCAGCGTTATTGCCCTGTCACCAGCTGGCTTAGATCTTTGAATAGTAGACTTGAAATGCGCGGGATCACTAGCGTCACGTGATCAATTTTCATAACGGCAAGGAAAGTTGTGTGAGTGCGCCACACCAGATTTTTTTATTTGCATTTTTTATAAAAATGTAGGTGGAGGAAAAATCAAAATTATTCTGTGCTATCTTTTCACTATGATTCTATACTACGGACTTCAAACTTTTCCCTCAGGGAGAAAAAACAGTACTTTTCACTCTAGATATACAAATAACTATTTATTGGACAAGAATAAAATCGTTTAATGATTCAATTATTCTGTGCTATCTTTTCACTATGATTCTATACTACGGGCTTCAAACTTTTCCCTCAGGGAGAAAAAACAGTACTTTTCACTCTAGATATACAAATAGCTATTTATTGGTCAAGAATGAAATTTTTAATTATTCAATTATTTTATGCTATCTTTTCACTATGATTCTATACTACGGGCTTCAAACTTTTCCCTCAGGGAGAAAAAACAGTACTTTTCACTCTAGATATACAAATAGCTATTTATTGGTCAAGAATGAAATTTTTAATTATTCAATTATTTTATGCTATCTTTTCACTATGATTCTATACTACTATACTAACCTGACCATTTGCAGTCTGAGGCACTCGCTTGTTATCAGCATGTTGCGGCAACTGGTTGCCATCAGCATGTTGCTGCAACTTGTTGCCATCAGGATGTTGCTGCAACTTGTTGCCATCAGGATGTTGCTGCAACTTGTTGCCAGCATTTCTCTGCAACTTATTTCCAGTATGTCGTTGCAACTTGTAGCCACCATGTTGCTGCAACCTGTTGCAATCAGCTTGTCGGTGCAACTTGTTTCCTGCATGTTGCACCAACTTGTCGCGGCGTCTAGAGCTGCTTGTTGCAACAAACCATTTGCGTCGAGCGATCAGCGACCACCCGCATTGGTCCAGCCTCGCCGCAGCTTGCAACACTCGGTAGACACGCAGGTACGTCTGCAATTCATTCATTCATTTGTTAATTCAATATTTATTTATTTATACGTGGATACAATAACAAATCATATAAAGATGATTGGGAAGGAACAACAGGCTTGGCGCAAAACTATTCCATTCCCAAATTTTGATTACATGTCCAAATATCGGGGCACCGAGCTTCGCTCGTTATTTATTCATTGATAAACAAAACAAAATTCTTTAAAATGATTTGCGAAGGACTAATATGCACAGCCCAAAACGGGTTCTTCCCCGAATTTAGATTGTTTACAAACCAAATTGAATAACAAAAAAATCTGGTGTGGTACACTCACACAACTTTCCTTGCTCATATTTGAAACTACGATCTGTATAATTATGTGTGTATATATATAATTGTTTTCAGAGTACTTTTCCTTTGTGTAAATTGTGAAATTCGATGATTTTTTTAGTCGTCATTTTTTTAAAGTCGTCAAAACAGCAGTTCTACAGATGAAATATCTCGACTAAGTGTTCTTTTTATGAACTGCGCTACCTACCTACCTAATGCACGAGAAGGAGGTATGGTTTTTTAGTAAATATCCGTCATTTTTTCGCCATTTTGAATTCAATTTCTTATTGGCGCATCCTCATGGTATAAGGACCTAAAGTATGAAATTTCAAGTCAATCGGTTGATTAGGAATGGAGTTATCGTGTTCACAGACATACACACACACACAGACCAACACCCAAAAATCATGTTTTTGGACTCAGGGGACCTTGAAACGTATAGAAAACTTGAAATTAGGGTACCTTAATTTTTTTGGAAAGCAATACTTTCCTTACCTATGGTAATAGGGCAAGGAAAGTAATAACTGTAAAATAATGAATCACTTTGAAAAATCTGATAAGTTGTACTTTAATTTAGAATAATATACCATGCTATGTCAACAAATTAGATATTTTGATCAAGTTGATTAAAATTTTCAGATAATATTTTACAGCTGGCTATACGTCAGTTTAGGAATTTCGGGGATGAGATATTTCGATTTTCCACAGACGAGCTTGTTCACTCACTTCTATTATCCACAGACGACGTGATCTCAGCTGTTTTTCTAAGGATGAATTATCCTTTTAAAGTCCTTCAGCGAGTTACCCCAGGGTTGAGACCTAGTGCAATCGAATTTTCATATCATAAACCTACTTTGTTCCAAATTTCGTGAGAATCGTTAGAGCCGTTTTCGAGATCCGGTCACATACATATATAAACACTAGCCGTCAGGCTCGCTTCGCTCGCCATATCCGTCTAGCCCAACTGGGTCGTCCAAGAATGAGATCAGCAGGCTCGCTTCGCTCGCCTGCATTTTTCATTTGAGCATTTTTATCAAGTATTGACTAATGTATGCTTACAATTTTAGTCAATAGTTTTTCCATTTACATATTTGTTTTATTATCTTTCACACTTGTTTTCTTGGTTCTTATTTTGTACTGAAAGTAAATTTTGTTATCATGGCGATTCTGTTGATTAAGCCGCCATTTTGTCACACCGTTGAGTGGGAGGAGACTGTCCAGCTAGGCCAATGGCAGGCGTTCATGCCCTCGACCAATAGCAGTACTCGCCTACTGGTATAAATTCTGCTGCTCTTGTATTTAGTTTTAGTTTACCAGACATTGACAATGGTGTAATAACCGAAACCGGTCTTTCTAATTATCAATAAATCAGTGGTTTTTTGACAATTTCTTAGTCTTTTTCATTCGATATGAATAATTACCACAATATCAACTTCTCAACTACACAAAAAGTAGACACAATTATTCAAGCCACATCACTTCCAAACAAATCATCAAAACATTTTCAAGTAGACATTTTGGAAAAACAGAGTCAAAAATTTCAAGTTATCAAATTTCACAGTGATTTTCATATGATTGCTAAGTAGCCTACTCTAATCAACACTATCAAATTTGTAGTGTTAATGTTGATATTGTGGAACTTTTCCATAATTGAATAGACTTAGAACGTTGTCAAAAATCCACTTTAATTAAATAAAAATTAAAAGTTAATATTTTACAGGAGTATACTTTCGTGTGTGCTCACACATCATCAGCTGTAAGTTACAGTAAAGTTACAGGAAGTAGAAAGATTCAAACTTAACAAAAACAAAAGCAAGAGCTACTTGATCATTCTGACTAATTATCATTCCTATTTTTGATTTATGATTTTAATTTAGATCAAGTAGCTCTTGCTTTTGTTTTTGTTAAGTTGGAATCTTTCTACATCCTGTAACTTTACTGTAACTTACAGCTGATGATGTGTGAGTACACACGAAAGCATGCACCTGTAAAATATTAATTTTTAATTTTTATTTAATTAAAGTGGATTTTTGACAACGTTCTAAGTCTATTCAACTATCAAATTTGGCAATTTATTACGATTATTCCACTATCTGGGATTATACATTACACGATGTCACTACAACCCTACTCACCTTCATACCATGCACCATGCTATTACTGATCGCATTTGCCATTTTCTTGAGATATAAGGAGAACATCTTTGATATTCCGGAGAAAATATATGATTTCAGGAATCATGGGAATATGAACCGCTTTCTGTCTCACTTTTTTGGTAGAGAGTTAGTGGGGAGGATATTTTGAATATTCTTTCCAAAGAATGGACATTGATATGTCCAAAGCTCCGCCAATTTATGTAGATGCATAACAATATGATTATTATCTATAGTTATTATATTACAAATTGCTTTTTCATATCATATACAGTTCAATAATTATTTTCTTAGTCTATATTATGTGAATCTAATATTATTAAATATTAGTCTATTTATGCAAAAATAAAATGTTAATCAAATACTGCCATTATTACGTGGACCTCACTATAGGAAGATGATACAGTATCAACACAATATGATACACAACACCATAATTTGATACAAAACTACCAAACTTTGGCAACAATTCAGAGGTGGGGGATAGCTCTATCTGCTTTGTTGAATGATAGACAAGGATAGCAACAACAATGTAAATCGAATACTGCCATTATAACGTGGACCTCACTATAGACTCACCTCTTCCTCACTCGAGATGCGCATGTGATTAGCTTTACTCCAGTTGAGATGTTTTTGAGTTTCTAGCAGAGGAGGCAGATCTCGTAGGCATACATCCTCAGGTAAGGGAACATCTGCTAGCTCTTCATTTATCAATATCACGTCGCTTGCAAGTATCAACACAATATGATACACAACACCATAATTTGATACAAAACTACCAAACTTTGGCAACAATTCAGAGGTGGGGGATAGCTCTATCTGCTTTGTTGAATGATAGACAAGGATAGCAACAACAATGTAAATCGAATACTGCCATTATAACGTGGACCTCACTATAGACTCACCTCTTCCTCACTCGAGATGCGCATGTGATTAGCTTTACTCCAGTTGAGATGTTTTTGAGTTTCTAGCAGAGGAGGCAGATCTCGTAGGCATACATCCTCAGGTAAGGGAACATCTGCTAGCTCTTCATTTATCAATATCACGTCGCTTGCAAGGGTTACATCTGTCGACAAAACAATCAATCAATCAATCAATCAATCATCAATACAGTCACAACGAAGAAGAAGATAAGGAAGAAGGAGATTGAATGAAAAAGACTAAGGAATTGTCAAAAAAAACACTGATTTATTGATAGTTTATCAGAGATTGACAATGGTGTAATAACCGAAACCGGTCTTTCTAATAATTAACAATAAATCAGTGGTTTTTTGACAATTTCTTAGTCTTTTTCATTCAATATGCATAATTACCACAATATCAACTTCTCAACTACACAAAAAGTGAAGAAGGAGATAATGATGAAGAAGAAGGAGGAGGAGGAGAAGGAGGAAGAGGGAGAAGACAGAAGAAGAAGGAGAAGGAGAAGGACGAAGAGGAGGAGGAGGAGCAGGAGGAAGAAGACATAAGAAGAAGAAGGAGAAGGAGAAGAAGAAGGAGAAGGAGGAGGAGAAGGGAAAGGAGAAAGAGAAGAAGGAAGAGGGAGAAGACAGGAGAAGAAGGAGAAAAAGGAAGAGTAAGAAGACAGAAAAAAAGGAGAAGAAGTAGAAAAAGAAGAAGAGGAGGAGGAGGAGGCAGAAGAAGTAAGAAGTAGAAAGAGGAGGAGGAGAAGGAGGAAGAGGGAGAAGACAGAAGAAGAAGGAGAAGGAGGAGGAGAAGAAGGAGGAAATATTGTCAAAAACAGAGTTTTTCGAGATTTTCTCGAAAACCGCTCCAACGATTTTGATCAAATTCATACGTAAAATAGTCATCGATAAGCTCTATCAACTGCCACAAGTCTCATATCTGTAAAAACTTCAGGAGCTCCGCCCCATCAATGCAGATAGATTCCCAATTATCAGGCTTCAGATACAATTGAAACAAAAAAAAATCAAGTGGAGTAGATTGAGCATGAAAATCTCTACAATTAATGTTCAGTAACATTTTCACCTAAAATTGAAAATAAGCTTTAAATCCGAGAAAATGTTATTATTTTAATTGCAAACTGTTGGTAACTGTTGATTCTATTAAATCATTCACTATGAAGAGATAGCAGGCCTCGTGTGTCTCCAGCGTTATTGCCCTGTCACCAGCTGACTTGGATCTTTGAATAATAGACTTGAGATGCGCGGGAACACTAGCGTCAGGTGATAAATTTTCATAACGGCAAGGGAAGTTGTGTGAGTATAATAATAATAATATCGAGTGACCTGGCTGGCTCAGGTCTGGTGTCAGAGTTTTCAGGTCGCAACTGATCAATTTCAGGGCCTCTGACATGACCTAACGACTGCTTTTTAGGCAGCCGGGACCGACGGCTTAACGTGTCCATCCGAAACACGGGAGTGGCCCGAGAAAATATCTTAGTTGTGTGAGTGCGCCACACAGATTTTTAAGATAGTTATTCAATTTACTAAAAATAACCAAAACTAACTTTTTTTTAGTTATTTTTGGTAAATTGAATAACTTTTCCAAAAATGTATACTTTCAGAAACTTTTTGTTTTACTAGATTCTAGTCTTACTTTGTAAATGAGTGTTAAAATTTGAATGTAAGTGACTATTGTCTCTGCTTACCATTGTTTAGCCATTACAAGTAATAAATTGAATTATGGTTAACTAAAAACTAAAAATGCCACTTAATTCTATGATCTGCAACTTTTCAGAATTGGAGACTTTTGATTCCACTGTTTTTTGGTTCATCCAACTTCAATTCCATCTGTGATATTAACTTATTTTTTCAATGATTTAGACTATATTATATAAATATTGTAGTAACATTTGTAATGTATTTATGATGTGGTGTTTATGACTTGTGTTAATATTGAGTAAATATAGTGTTAATATACTTGTGTAAATTTTCATGTTATGCATCGTATATAATGATGCATTACATGAAAAATAAAATTGAATTGAATTGAATTGAACAATACCATGAAATCCGTGAATCCATCCTCTAAATCTCATGGATTTATATCTTACCGAATTTGAAATGTTCTGTCCTAAAAATTCAAACTTCAGACGCTCATATCTCAAGAAGTAATGATCGGAAAAAAATGTTTTCCTGAGAAAACTTTTTCATTTTGATAATTTAATGATATACAAATCGAAAAACTTCGAAAAATATCACGAGTAGAAAGGTTATTTTTAGCCTTTGCACACCCTTAACCTATTTTGGACTATGTGTTATCTAAATTTGGGAGAGGAATAGCAAAAGTTCACCTTATTTTTCCTCTCCCCATCATTTTGATATGTTCTTCTATATATATAAAAGCGAAATGGCACTGACTCACTGACTGACTGACTGACTCACTCACTCACTCGCATAACTAAAAATCTACCGGACCAAAAACGTTCAAATTTGGTAGGTATGTTCAGTTGGCCCTTTAGAGGCGCACTAAAAAATCTTTTGGCAATATTTCAACTCTAAGGGTTGTTTTTAAGGGTTTAAAGTTCGTCTTTTAGCATGTATATTCTTCTTCTCCCAATCTCTTAATTATAATTGAAATTTCCATATCATATGTTACTATAGAACTATAATCTAGATAGAGTACCTCTCGAAACAGTTGTTAACTGGCAACTAAATTAATAATTTTGTCAGGTTGGCATTAAGTTGAGTTAACTTTGTTAGGTTGGCACCAAGTTGAAGATTTATTTATTTATTATTTATTTATCACATTGTGTACAAATACTTGACATGAGGAAAGGCACAACAGGCTCATGCCCAAAACTGTCCCATTTCCAATTTATACTATACTGTCCAAATCAAAATGTTGGTTATGTCACTCTCACTTTTCAAAATACAATTTACGCTCTTCAATACTCAGAAAAATTAGTAAATTTTGAATCAAATAGATACTATTAGAGTCTAGAATCGAAAAATCTAAAACAGTAACTTGGTAATTTAAATGCATTTGTCGCGGAAAAATTGATTGGGCACTGCTACTTCAATCCTGGGAATACTATATTACTAGCCGTCAGGCTCGCTTCGCTCGCCATATCCGTTTAGTCAGACGTTTAGTCTGGACCCCCGACTGGATTGTTCTAACATACGATAAAAATGCTCAAATGAAAAATGTTCTCATTCTTTGGACGATCCAGTCGGTGGTCCAGCGGGCGGAGCCCCCTGGCTAGACGGATATGGCGAGCAAAGCGAGCCTGACGGCTAGTATTGTATAAATGAATAAAGAAAATGAAAATGATCTTACCATGAATGCTATTAAAAGTGTATGGCACCTGAAGGAGATGATTGAAGAACGAGACAGCGTGATCTAAAAAACAGTTGACAGGATTTGTCACATGATTTCAGGGTCTCCACGTTGCTGCCCAGCCAATCCAAGCATATCTGCAAACAGAAACTAATATGTAGAAAATACAGAATGTCCCACAATAGTATCTTAAGTCACAAGGACGGGAAAGGCCCTTTTGCAGGCGAGAATGATGTTTCTAGTCGAGGCGTTAGCCGAGACTAGAATTTCATTCGAGCACTGCAAATAAAGACATTCACGTCCAAGTAACGTACACTATTTTTTGTCATAATAATCTAAAGAAGAATAGTTGAGAAATAGAAAACATTACCTGCTTGTGCTGACAATACTACATGCATTCTATAAACATAACCTAGTTTACAAGTTTCGAATCAGGAATTTCTTGATTGTAGTTGACAAAATTTCCACCTGGAGCGCTAAAAGTCGGTTTTTGTTCCACTTTTGCTGTTCCAAATTCGGAACTAGGAAACATACTCGACTGTAAAGAAAACATATGATTTTATTACAGTATAGTATGCTGCTTAGACCAGTAATAGAATAGACACGCTGGGAAGTCTAGCCTCTGAAGCCAACATCTACTGCCAAATCCACCCATCTTGACGTCACAACCAAGCTAACAACAATGTAAGTTAAACACCACAAACACTTACACAACAAACTTTTGTGACGTCAAGATGGGTGGATTTGGCAGTAGATGTTGGCTTCATCGACTTTCAGTATGGATATACAATGGGCCGTGTCTAATCTATAACTGGTCTAAGGTATGCTGTAATAAGAATCATATGTTTATTTGTTCTACAATCAGCTGTTTACCGGCTTGATTTCATGGATGTAAAACAGCTGAAATTGAATGGCTAAGACAAAAAAGGTATAACAGTCGTAGACCAAAGAATCTACATGAAAATTTGCTACAAAACATATTCAGTAAAGTTTTCTTGAATCGAGCTTAGTTTTCGAGATATATCGATTTTTCGATATTTTTGAAGAATGCCTAATCATTGACGACATTAAGGGCCGGATTCCGAGCTCGGGATTTAGCTAAGTTCTAGACTTTAAACAGCTGGGGTCAGAAAATTGGCTTTCCGAAACGGGGCGTAGTCACAGTCATTGTCAAAGTCACATTTAAATGTAATTTCGACAAACTAGAAAATTGAACACAAAATAAAATAAAGAGAAAAAAGTGTAAAGTTTCAGCTATTTTGAATTATTTAGGAATGTTTAATTTCGTCAAGGAAAAACGTTTCCAATTTATAGAAATGAGAAAAAAAACTACGACTACTGTTATAAAAGATACGACTACGCCCCGTTTTGGAAAGCCAATTTTCTGACTCCAGCTGTTTAAAAGTCTAGGACTTGGCTAAATCTCGAGCTCAGGAGGCCTAATAATTGACGGCATTAAAACGTCAATAACTAGAGAACTATTAATCAAAATTAAATTATGAGGATATATAGTGCGGTCACGTTATAATGGCAGTGGAGAAAGATAGGAGAACAACGTTACCGATCCTCTGTCTTGTAAATGCCTTCTGTAGACGGTAGCTGATACAGGTTTACTGATGTAATATCAACTGTTCATTCTCGTTTGAAATAATCAATTATATTTTATGAAGCAATAATTTCATTCATAATTAAGATGAAATATTTTGTTAATTATAATTGACCGAGCGAAGTGAGGTCTAAGATTCAAATCGACGGATTGGCATTTCTCTTAATGTTTAAATGTTTATATGTTGCGCATTTACGGCGAAACGCGGTAATAGATTTTCATGAAATTTGACAGGTATGTTCCTTTTTAAATTTCGCGTCGACGTATTATATGTACAAGGTTTTTGGAAATTTTGCATTTCAAGTATAATATAAAAGGAAGAAGGAGCCTCCATCATACGCCAATATTAGAGTGAAAATCAGACTATAGAATTATCCATCATAAATCAGCTGTCGAGTGGATTATAAAATGCATGCAATTCAATATCTCAATGTAACTTGCTAAAAAATCAGCAGCTGTGTAGACTATTAATTGCTGCCTCATTGGAATACAATTTTCATGCGTTATTAAATGAACTATTGATTGCTAGCAATAACGCATGCAATTAATAACTAAAATAACATAGTATTGTCTCTCGAACTTCCTCTGCTTTGAACTCGGGCTGACCTGTTGCCAGTATGTCTTGAAGGAGATTAGCTTTTGATGTCAGCATTTTTGATACACCAACCCCAACAGCCATTAGTCGTTTTCACACCGATATCTCGCCGACACGACATACAGACAGGATTTACTCTGATGGACAGTATAAGAGGAGGCTGCAGTTTATAACTGTCTACTGTTCACAGAACTATTAGTTATTAATTCTACATTGTTAAAATACGATCTGGCAACAGAGCAAATCTCACCATCATAATTTGATACAAAACTTTCATACTTTGGCAACAGTGCAGAGGTAGGGGAGGATAGCGCTATCCGTCTTGTCTGCAGATAGACAAGGATAGCAACACCATTGCTAATCGAAAACTGCCATTATAACGTGGACCTCACTATAGGAAAACGATACAAAGATCAACAAAAAATGATACAGTATCATCTGAGCTTGTTACATAACGGGGGCGCGACAGTCGAGACCGACGACATTCGAGGACTGCGACAGTGGAGGACTGTTTTACAGTCCTCTACGGTCGCAGGTCTCGACTGTCGGGGCTGTACAAAAATTAGAGTGGCCTCAGCTGTCGCCTAACGCAGGCGACATTTGAGGCCTCTTTTTCAGGAGTCCTCTACCGTCGCAGGTCTCGACTGTCGGGGCTGTACAAAAATTAGAGTGGCCTCAGCTGTCGCCTAACGCAGGCGACATTTGAGGCCTCTTTTTCAGGAGTCCTCTACCGTCGCAGGTCTCGACTGTCGGGGCTGTACAAAAATTAGAGTGGCCTCAACTGTCGCCTAACGCAGGCGACATTTGAGGCCTCTTTTTCAGGAGTCCTCTACCGTCGCAGGTCTCGACTGTCGGGGCTGTACAAAAATTAGAGTGGCCTCAACTGTCGCCTAACGCAGGCGACATTTGAGGCCTCTTTTTCAGGAGTCCTCTGCCGTCGCAGGTCTCGACTGTCGGGGCTGTACAAAAATTAGAGTGGCCTCAACTGTCGCCTAACGCAGGCGACATTTGAGGCCTCTTTTTCAGGAGTCCTCTACCGTCGCAGGTCTCGACTGTCGGGGCTGTACAAAAATTAGAGTGGCCTCAACTGTCGCCTAACGCAGGCGACATTTGAGGCCTCTTTTTCAGGAGTCCTCTACCGTTGCTGGCCTCGAATGTCGCCGGTCTCTACCGTCGCAGGTCTCGACTGTCGCAGGACTCTTCTGTCGTTTGCCTCGTTTGACATCGACCCTTACATAACACAAAAACTTGATACAAACTTTGGCAACAGTGCAGAGGTAAGAAATAGATAGCGCTATCCGCTTTGTTGAATGATAGACAAGGATGAGGAGAGACCAACCTTGATAGTTTGAAGCAGGAACCCCTGTTGAGACAATCTGTGCAGATGTTGGAAAGTGAGACTATCTCTATAGTGACGTTGAGGCTTTTCACTGCCATCTAAATCATCTTCATCTGAATCAGCTCCTCTCAATGCCTTGCCTATCAGACACACAAAAAATACATCTGTAAACCTATTATATTAAGGCCCAGTTGCACGAAAGTCGGTTAAATTTTGACCATGATTAATTTCACGAGCACCAATTAAAGAAGCCCTTTTTGATTAGACGGCTCCTTTGATTGGTTCCTGTGGAATTAATCACGATTAAAATTTAACCGGGTTTTGTGCAACCGTCACTAAGCGAGCAATTTCTGTATTTATATATCTGGTTATTCTTATATCTGGCTATTTTTATATATGGTTATTTATGTCTTACGGATCTCAAAAACGGCTCTAACGACTCTCACGAAATTCAGAACATAATAGGTTTATAATATAAAGATTCGATTGCACTAGGTCTCATCTTGGGAAAACTCGCTGAACGACATTAAAAGGATAATTCATCCTTGGAAAACAGATGATAATTTCGTCGTCTCTCGATAACAGAAGATACGTGTGCCTGTGTGGGAGAGAGACAGAATTATTTCCAGCTGTGTAATCATAATCAATCAGCGAGAAATTTTATCTAGCTAGACAATTTAATCGATTTGATCAACATAATCTGATTTGTTGACATGACATGATAATCCTCCTAAACTGGAGTATATCATAATTTTCAAATTGATCATTATTTGACAGTTCAAGTGATTAGTGAGTGTTATTTTGTTATTCAATTTGGTTTGTATATAACCTAAATTATAAATTTTTGTTTTCAAATGTTTGAACAGAAAATTGAACCTGAATTCAAGTGTATGGAACATAACCATAGAGAAACAATAGCGTTAGTAGATATGCCATGGTATAGGGAATTCATGTCGCAACTTTTACTGTTATCTCAAACCGATTACTGTCGATTATTGTCAATTTGTACTGTTTTGTTGGGGTGAGAGTGTATGAACGGCACAATTTGAGAGACTACAAGCGTCACACAGCTGCATGGGAAAGAACTACGAGAACTATCGGCTTGGGATAACAGCAAAAGTTGCGACATAAACGCCCTATACCATGGCATATCTATACTTATGCTATAGTTCCTCTATGACATAACCTACTTCCTGGACTATTTATAGTGTATAAATCAAAATTCGGGAAAGAAACAGTTTTGGGCTGTGCCTGTTAGTACTTCCCCAATCATTTTAAAGAATTGTGTTCAGTTTATCAAAAGTCAATAAATAAGTAACGAGCAAAGCTCGGTGCCCCGATATTTATTATTCAACTGTGAATAATTGTGAATCAACTAGAACAGGTGACATCAGATACTTGTGGATGGGAAAACTGAGTGAGGTCTACTGTTCACAGAGCTACTAGTAGGTGATTGATTTGGCATTTCTTTATGTTTAAATGTTTGGATGTTTAAATGTTTATATGTTGCGCATTTACGGCGAAACGCGGTGATAGATTATCATGAAATTTGACAGGTATGTTCCTTTTTTAATTGCGCGTTGACGTATATACAAGGTTTTTGGAAATTTTGCATTTCAAGGATAATATAACAGGAAAAAGGAGCCTCCTTCATACGCCAATATTACCGTAAAAATCAGACTATAAAATTATTCATCATAAATCAGCTGTCTAGTGGACTATAATACTACCCGTTCAGAAACATCGAACATCTTGAAAATGTATCTTTCCATCAACGTTGTAGACAGTTGCAGCCAGACCTGATAACAGCGCTCACACTCACATTCCGGGACGAAACGTTACGGTACGATATAGGACAGAAAGCTCTATGTTTATTTAGGATTTTTTCTAGACATTTTTAATTGATGAATTATTTATTAATTTTCGAGAAAACATAACAACAGGTCAATGTAACTAACTGAACGCGAGGTCTACTGTTCACAGAACTACTAATTGACCGAGCGAAGTGAGGTCTAAGATTCAAGTTGACGGTTTGGCATTTCTCTTAATGTTTAAATATGTTTTAATGTTCAGATGTTTAAATGTTTATATGTTCCGCATTTACGGCGAAACGCGGTAATAGATTTTCATGAAATTTGACAGGTATGTTCCTTTTTTAATTGCGCGTCGATGTATATACAAGGTTTTTGGAAATTTTGCATTCCAAGGATAATATAAAAGGAAAAAGGAGCCTCCTTCATACGCCAATATTAGAGTAAAAATCAGACTATAGAATTATTCATCATAAATCAGCTGACAAGTGATTACACAGATGTGTGGAGAAGCCAGTCTATTGCTGTATTTCCATAAGGTCTATAGTTTCAATCAGGTACTTGTGGATGGGAAAACTGCGTGAGGTCTACTGTTCACAGAGCTACTATTAGGTGATTGGTTTGGCATTTCTTTATATTTAAATGTTTATATGTTCCGCATTTACGGCGAAACGCGGTGATAGATTTTCATGAAATTTGACAGGTATGTTCCTCTTTTTAATTGCGCGTCGACGTATATACAAGGTTTTTGGAAATTTTGCATTTCAAGGATAATATAAAAGGAAAAAGGAGCATCCTTCATACGCCAATATTAGAGTGAAAATCAGACTATAGAATTATTCATCATAAATCAGCTGACAAGTGATTACACAGATGTGTGGAGAAGCCAGTCTATTGCTGTATTTCCATAAGGTCTATAGTTTCAATCAGGTACTTGTGGATGAGAAAACTGCGTGAGGTCTACTGTTCACAGAACTACTAGTATAAAAGGAAAAAGGAGCCTCCTTCATTCGCCAATATTAGAGTTAAAATCAGACTATAGAATTATTCATCATAAATCAGCTGACAAGTGATTACACAGATGTGTGGAGAAGCCAGTCTATTGATGTATTTCCATAAGGTCTATAGTTTCAATCAGGTACTTGTGGATGAGAATACTGCGTGAGGTCTACTGTTCACAGAGCTACTAGTAGGTGATCTGATTAATTATTAGTACTTACCATTAATTTCGTCGTCTGAGTCACTGCTGTTCTGGTCAAATATCAGTTTTTCTTCACTAGCATCTGAGTCCTGGTCACTCATATACTCCACTTCTTCTCCTGAAAATAATCCAATTATAATTTTCACTCAAATTTTTAGCAGAGGAAATAAAATCTTACTGGATCTAACAGTAGTTGTTTTTTGTGCTATGTGACACTGGTAGTCTCTCATACTATATATTTTGGTAGAGAGTTAGTGGAGAGGATATTTTTAATATTCTTTCCGAAGAATGAACATTGATACGTCCAAAGCTCCGCCAATTTATGTACATGCATAACAATATAATTATTATCTATAGTTATTATATCACAGATTACTTTTTCATATCATATACAGTTCAATAATTATTTTCATAGTCGATATTATGTAAATTCATGTATAATTTTGCTGTATTGTAAGCTATTGTATATAAGTGTATAAGCCAGTATATATTGTAATCTACATTAATAAATTACTCAATCAATCAATCAATACTGGAAGTTTTGTATCAAAT